>NC_048299.1:37485655-37585484 GCF_013100865.1 Trachemys scripta elegans | reverse complement strand
CTGCCTCATTGTCTCCAGTGCCAGTGGGCTGTGCCTGTGTGGGGTAAGGCGGGGGCACCTCCCAACTACAATACTGTACTGTATGGTATGGCAAAAAAAAATTTCCCTGGAACCTAACCTCTCCCCCCTCCATTTACATTCATTCTTATGGGGAAATTGGATTTGCTTAACATAGTTTCACTTAAAGTTGCATTTTTCAGGAACATAACTCCAACGTTAAGTGAGGCGTTACTGTACCAGATTTGTTAAAGTATTTATTGTCCTACACCTTGGGGTGCTATGCAGCTGCCTCTGGATCACCCCCTGTCATAACTAAAAGGGAAGGGTAACAGCCCTCCTGTGTACAATACTATAAATATGAGAGACTTGTTCAGAAAGATTTGGAGAGCATGGATTGATGTCTGGTCCCTCTTAGTCCCAAGAGCGAACAACCCCCAAAACAAAGAGCACAAACAAAAGCTTTCCCTCCACCAAGATTTGAAAGTATCTTGTCCCCTTATTGGTCCTTTGGGTCAGTTGTCAGCCAGGTTACCTGAGCTTCTTAACCCTTTACAGATAAAAGGATTTTGGTGTCTCTGGCCAGGAGGGATTATTGTATTGTACACAGGAGGGCTGTTACCCTTCCCACCCCCTCACCCCCACCCCCATTCCCACAGGGTAAAGTAAAGAACTGAAGACAAAAATAAATTTCTGAACTTCAAAAGTCACCCTCCTTTGAGGCTTGTTCAGATCAGCATCACCAAGTCTGAAGCAGCAAAAGCTCCTGTGGTGTTCCCAGCTCCCAGGAACTCAGAGTGTAGGTCAGCCACTTCCCCACCTCCCTGCCACTGTGCTATTCTGTTTCCCATTTTTAAATGCCAGCTTGTGCAAGCTTTCCTGGTGCAGTGGGACAAGGATGCTTGGGCCCAGAACAACTCCTTATCCTCTTTTTCTCCAGTGCGGGTTTGTATACCCCATCACAAGGTGTTACAACCTGAGTACATTTGCCTAATCACCCCCCCACACACACACACAACTGTTCTTAGTACCTGGAGGGCTATAGTTCAGCTTCCGCACGGACTTGCATGAAATCCATGGCCCACAATGATATATAAACTTAATTCAATAAAGTTTATCCTGGATATTGCAGGAAATTGCCCTATCTGTAACAATTTCCACAACTGTCAGAAGCTGGGAATGGGCTACAGGGGATGGGTCACTTGATGATTACCTGTTCTATTCATTCCCTCTGGGGCATCTGGCATTGGCCACTGTTGGAAGACAGGATACTGGACGAAATGGACCTTTGGTCTGATCCTGTATGGCTGTTCTTATGTTCTTAATAAAAATGCAGCGCTAGTTATTATAGTCCTGGCATTCAAAGCTGCTACACTTGTTAATATAATATTTTGGCAAGGACTTTTGAAAAGTATAAGAAACATCAAAAATGTCATGGAAAGAACCTCCAGGCCCATTTCGTTCTTGTCTTTTCTGTTAGGACTATAGCCAATGTTTCTATGTAGCACTAGTTGCAATGGTAACTTTTTAAGTCTATAGCCTGTTGATTGCTGTTTGAATTTTGCTGAGCCCAGAGATGCAAAATACTTCTTGCAAAATGTCATAGTAATTGACATAGATGCTTTAAAAAAATAACAGCTGGTTGGAAGTTTTCAACTCTGTGTCCCAAAGTACTTTATAACAATGAATAAGATGTTGATAGCACAGTATTTCCCCTGTAGGCAAACGTGGTTGCTATATGCACATATTAATAGTACATATTTCTGGATATTAAAATGTGTTGTAGGGCAGAGGGAATGCTGCCTAGGAAACCAAGATGATTCCTCCATTCTTTTGAATTATCCTGGGACCTTTAACTTCCACCTGGACAGTTAGCAAAGAAGGGACTTCAATTGAACACCTCACATGAACGGTATTGCCTCAGTCAGTGACACACACTAACTTATTAGTGGAGTATTATGTCAGTAATGGCTATGAGCCTTCATGTGTGCCAATACGGGCAATCATTTTTCTCTAGATGCTGAACACCCTAACTGCCCTTTTTATCTGCTGGAATGGCTATTGGGTATGTGACTGGGTCAAATTTAATTCCTTAATTAATCTGTATTGGAAATGAACAGGTTTTTAAATGCCTGTCATTCAGGTATGTGGGTATCATTAATTGGGTAAATAGACACAACTAATCGAGTAGGCTGATTATATTCTTCATAAACAATGGGTTGGGGCTGCTCTAAGAACTTTATATTATAAAGGAGAAACAACACATAAAAACACGAGAGAAAAGGTACAGCAATACACAGAAATGAATTCTTCATAAATGTTGGAAGGCATCCAAGAATTCGGAACTAGGTCAGCTCATCTCTGCTTGATGCACACTTTTCCAGCATTTCTTTTCTTGCTAATTATTCAAGTTATAAGGAGAGAGCAGAGGTCATCTTAATGACTAAAATGCTAAAAACCAGAGCTACAGTGTAATGAAACCTCAAAAATGTATTGTAGGAAGGTTCAAACTTGCAAATAGAGCTTGACTAAGCTTTAGCTTGTGATTTTGCTCAAAGCTTCCACTACCATAAATAGGAAGGAGTAAGAAACTAAATTACGGAGTCCAGGTCTAGATAATTATATTTATAAAGAAAGAATTGCCTATAGGATTTGAGTAATCCTCTTTTCCTGGTATTCTTAAATTTAATAAAATATTTTCTGACCTTGGCTGACTTTTTATTTTTTTGTGTGTGTTGCTTCTTTCCCCCACTTGTTCTGTTACTTTATTTCTCCTAGTTTTTCTAAAGTTAGAAGTTCTTTCAGAGTTCTTTTTTCTCCCCTTTAACCTTATAGTTTCTGTCCTTACTGTATTTTTATCCATTACCAGATTTTTTTTCTTTTTCAGTCTCTAAGCCTACACCATGCTGCATGTGGCTCTCGTAGTTATTTCTTCCTAAAAAAAATCAAAACAGATTCTATACCTTGGTTTAAAATAAACAAATAAAAAACCTCACAGATAACTACTGATGCAAATCCAATCAGGTGTATGTTGTGAAAATGGCCCAAATCATTAAAATGTATGTTATTTTCCCCAGATTTTTTCTTAAATTATTTCAGCAGTGGGAGGAGAGTTTTCAGCAGACAGAATTTCCAAAGCTACTTCTTGCCACTTCCTCATAATCTTGTAGGTCACGGCCTTTTTCAATTTAGTTGAGAAGGGCATTTATTTGAACTCCTTTCAGGGTCTATTATCTCCTTTTTGCTATGAATGCAATGGCCTTATATTGTACATCTGTCCCCTTACAGTAAAGTTTTAAAATTTGTTTTAACACACTTTTCTCCAATTTCCTAACAAAGTTTTGTTAGTCTAGTGGTAGGAACACTCAAATCTGTCTAGTCCTACCCAGAAAGTGTTTCCATTGGTACTTGTTTATCATGTACCCATGCAACCAAATCAAGACTCTAAAATAAGAACCAAACCCTTTCCTGTGTTGTACTGATAAGTAGGGAGAAGAGAGCCTGGGCAGATGTTTTTCTCCCATGCACTGTCTATTAGTATGACTGGAGTCCTCAAGAGACCACTTAGAATAGGATCCAGATTTCCCTAGGTGACGTGATCTCTTGGCGCTAACCATGCGCGGATCCTAGAGGGTAGGCTGAAATGTGTATCATACCCTTCCCTCTTACCTCTCTTAAAATGATCAGTAAATGTAACTGGGAATGCATTCCCCTTAGCTGCTTAGTGTGGCAGACCCAAGTTCAAATCCCTGCTCCACATCAGGCAGAGGGGGCAGGACTGAACCTAAGTCTCCACATTCCAGCTGAATGCTCTAACCACAGGTCTAACAGTTATAAGGGAGGCACCCGCCAACCCCCGTTTGTTTGTTTTTTTAATCTAGCCTTTCATTTGTTTTGCTTTTATGTTAAAAAAGTTCCTGACAACAAAACAAATTAGTTCATTTCAGATTCAACAAGATATTTTGTTGAAATTGAAATGAAACCTTTATTGACTTTTTCGATTTACCAACATTTTTCACAATTTTCCAATTGGGGTTGTTGAACCAATTTTTTGAAAGGCCCAGAAAATGGAAAAATCAGTTATTTGCCCAGGTCCAGATGTAATGTTACCAGCTGTAGGATTCTGGGTTCAGTTGAAGAATGGGCACAAGAAATTTGACCGTTAATTTATGACTGATCTTATAGTGCAATAGTCATAAAAATATAGATGCTTTCTGACTCTGCATAGACTCGTACACTGTATGTTTTGGTGATATTGCCATTTCTATGAAGGTTAGGTTCTGTGATGAAGGGGGATAGCAAGCACTGTATTGCGATATGGAATCCTAAATAACAAGTGCAAAAGAGCAGCAAGGAGCGGGAGTATGTGGCCTTTTTACAAAATCTACTGTAAACCTTTTTTATGAAATGCCATTTCCCCCTTTTATGTTTCAAGCGTTCCAGGAGTATGGTCTAAATTTGAGATCAAAATTATATTTACAGACGGTGAAAGTGACTTAATAACAAACAAGGAGGTCATGAAATATCTTAACTGGGAGCTGCAGAAAATAGCAAAGTATCCTATGACTCAGGAGGAAAAAAAGTTATGCTATAGCTAAAACAGGTGTCTTGTCTTTTTATTTCTGATACATAAAAAGAGACTGTTGAGGACATAAGGTATTCTTTTAGGCCTCTGTAGGAACACTTTTATGAGGGGCAGTAGGTCAAGATAAGCCCAAATTGGTTTCCTGCTTCAGATGGAAACACAGTGTGCTGCTGACACTTTGGTGTACACATAAGCTCTGTACAGATCTTACACCTCATGGTGTTTTCTGCAGGAGGGCAGAATTCCCCCCCCCCCTTATTTCATTCTTTAGAGACTATAGCAGATTTACTGTAAAATATATTTACTAGAAACACGCTGGGAAGGAAGAAAGGCAAACTTCAGATAAAAGCCAACAATGATTAAGTATGGAATGACTGAAAATGTGAAGAAGCTAAACAGAATGTGGGACAGGTTGTGGCCTGAGACTATTACTGTCTGAAGTAACAGCTTTAGGATAGCATCAGCTGACACCAGTATTGGGGTGCATGGGGTTGTAGTATAAACAAAATCGTTATAGTTTTTTTTATAAGAAATTCCCATCAATTCCAGTCATGTCATTTCATAATTTTAGAACAAGACAACCAGATCCTGGTGTTGAAACCATTAGTTATCTTTTTGATGACAGGAATCCAGTATTCATATTTTTAAGGACTGAGGGAAAGAGGTGTCTTGTGAAATGGTACACTTTTTTTCTTTTCTTTTTTTTCAGGCCATTATGTGTGTATGAGAGCTAATGACAACACATTATACAAAAGTGCTTATCTTAACAGCTCCATGTATCACTGCTTTGGCAAGAATTGCCATTTTCAATTTTATTACTCCATGGCAGATAGCAGTGTTCTCAAAGTGGTACTGTATACTAATAAGGTAAGGAGAAACTTTCATTCATTTTCAGACTGTAAAGAAATGAAAGTCCTGCTCTTGTCAGTCAAAAAAACAGGAAGCCTTGTCTAGTAGTATGTGTTCATACCCCACATTTAGGGACAGACTGGGGGCCAGATCCTCAGATGGTGTAAATCACCATAGCTCTGTTGAACTTCATGGAGCTGAACTGATTTAAACCAGGGGAGGGCCTGGCCACATGACTTTTAAATTCTAGGACGTACTTTGATGGTCTCAGCCAAAGTTTAGGCTTTCTGGGATTTCCAGGGAGCAGACGACAGCAGCACCTCTGGTGCCCTTTAGAGTGATGCAATGTGTGCTTCCCTCCAGGCTGGGCTAGGTCTCTTTTGGGAAAGTGATGCCACCTGCATTGGTAGCTGGAGGCGCAGACTGTGCCTGTCCCCTGTGCGGAGGCAGTAGAAAGCAAAGATTCTTGCATCATACATCCGCACAAAGTTGGGAGCAACTCCTGCACCAACTGGTCACATTTTTTACTTCATTCTATAACACAGTTACCTTTTTCTTGTGATAAGCAATCACAACAAATAACGCAGGGTGCTAACTTTAATGTCCTGGCTCAGGCTCCTGTACTGTTCTACTTAACCCCACCTCATCTGTAACGAGGACACATTCTGCTGTCGGGATGCCACTGAGAATCCCTAGAAAATCTCTCCCTTGTAATATTCCTGTCAAAGAACTTAATATTGAGGAACTCACTCAAGGCATGAGCACTGCAGCTGGTCTCATTAACTCGTGGCTCTCCATATTTTAATGATGGGACTAAAGAAATTAAATTGTTACCTGACACAGCAAGTATCAGAAAGGGGGAGAGCTTTGTCATGCTGCATTCACAAGGCTTACATATGAAATAGCATTGCCCAGTGACGTTGTCTCATGATCTGTAGACCTGACCTGAATATAGTAATGGGTGGCAGGAACTCTTGAATGTTAATCCTAGCTCCCCCCACAAACTCATTATGTAGCCATGGGCAAGGCACTAGATCTTTTCTGTCTCATTTCCTTATCTGTAAAATAGGGATACTAATATTTATCTATCATACGGTGTTGTATCAGGGTACTGCAGTGTAGTGAGTATTCCAGGCCAGGATTTAGGAAGCCCTTACCTGCTAACACTAGATACAGAGTCTGTGTATTCCCATTTATATTAATTCCAACAGCATCCCATCTCCCTGCCATCCATGGAGGTGGATCTATCAACTTCAGTAAATCTTCTCATGTACTTAAAATTATGCACAAGCTTAAGTGTTTTGCTGGATCCAGGCTTGGTTATTTTTAACCAGTTTAATTTTTTCTTTTTTCTCCCTGCTTAAGGGAGAGAATAGGCAAAGGAGGACAGAAAGGTCAGTCTCCAGAACACAGGGAACTTAATCTAATTAATTGATAATAGGCTCATTGATATGCACACTCAAAGATATGACCTACTCTGGTTCCACAATTTATCTTGTCCTTTTGATGGTCTAATTATTGCATATTTTTTACAGTCAAAATGTATTTACTGTATGTGAGTTGAGTTGGAACTGCCATGAGCTGTTAATCACATTGAAAGACTCTGCATAAAAGCCCCTTCAGCTTGGCAGCTTACTGCCTAATATATAAGGTTGGGGAAACAATCCATATGCAGTGCTATTCAGACACTTAGGCCTGGTCTACATTACAAACTTAGGCTGCGTTAAGTCAATCTAATAATGTATGTGTCTATGCTATCGAGTCTCTTCCACCAACCTAAGTGGCCTGTAAAGTTGACTTCTATACTCCACCTCTGTGAGAGGTATAGCACTTGATTCGACATCCACGGGACGACATGGGGATAGTATAAACACTGCGTTGTGTAATTCAAATGAATTGGCCTCCAGGAGTGTCCCACAGTGCTCCACTGTGACTGTTCTAGAAAGCACTTTCAACTCCACTGCATGTCAGCCAGATACGCAGGAAACAGCCACTCCCCTGTTAAAGCCCTGGGAACTTTTGAATCTCCCCACTGCAGTTAGGGAACACCCATCATGGAAAAAACATTCTCTATGTCCTGCACATTGCCCAGAGTCACTACCCTTCTTAGCAGAAGTCTGTTGATGGCCCTGCAAACTTGTATCACAACAGATCATACAGTAGATTTATTCACTCTGAATTAATTCCTCACTGACAGGTAGCAGTCTGGCATTGCAAGCTTCCACATAGCTACTGCCACCCGCTTCTCCACTGTCAGAGCAACTCTCACTTTAGTATTGCTGTGCTTCAGGGCTGGGGAAAGCTCTTCACACAGTTCCTGGAAAGTGACCTTATGCATTCAAAAGTTCTGCAGTCACTGCTCGTCATCCCATAGCTGCATAACGATGGGTGCCACTAGTCAGTGCTTGTTTCCTGGGCCCCAAAACAGCGCTCAATCATGTCAAGGTGATGCGTGACTATCATTAGCAACTGTGAATTGCTCCACTCTATGTCTTCCAGCAGGGCTGCTTGCATGGCATCACATTGTTCCGTGTAGTGGCTCCTGTATCGGCTGTGTAAATATTGCAGGATAAGTAGGGCCGGCTCTGGCTTTTTTGCCACCCTAGGCAAAAAAGCCACCCACCGCCCCCCCCCCCAGCACAGCAGGGGAGGGCGCCTAGCCCGGCCGCGGGCCCACAATCCCCGACTGGCCGGAGCGCCGGGGGAAGGGCGGCGAGCCCGCCGCGGCTCCGCTCTCCCCGGCGGCCAGAGCGCCGGGAGGAGGGGGGAGAGCCCGGTCTGGGACGCTCCACTCTCCCCGGTGGCCAGAGCGCCGGGAGGAGGGCGGAGAGCCCGGCCGGGGCCCCGCTCTCCCCGACCGGAGCGACGGGGGAGGGCGGCGAGCCCAGTCGCGGCCCCGCTCTCGGGCCGGAGTGCCCCGCCGCGCCGCCCCCCTCCAGGTCCTGCCCCAAGCACATGCTTGGTGGACTGGTGCCTGGAGCCGGCCCTGAAGATAAGACGCGAGGTGTTTGTAAAGCTCACAATAACAGTGTAAAACTGAGCAGGGTCCATGCTTATTGTGCTATGGTGTCCATGTGGGTAACCCAGGCTTATGAAAAAAAGGTGTGAAAAAGGCTTGGAACATGCTAATGCCATGTTCCCATAACCACCCACACCAATGTTTTGGTCCCATAAGGCATTGCAAGCCCAACCCAAAATTCCACTCGGCTATGTGCACTGTGGGATAGCTACCCACAGAGCAGTGCTCAGTGCATAGATGCAAGCCCTGCTAGTGAGGATGCACTTTGCCAACACAATGAGTGTAGTGTGGACACGCAAGATCGACTTTCTTAAATCGGAGGCTTGATGTCGACTTATTTGAAGTCGACTTAACTTTGTAGTGTAGACATGGCCTAAGGCTATGTCTGTACTACAGACCTTACAGCAGCACAGCTGCAGCACTGTAAGGCCTTCTGTGTAGCCGCTCTATGCCAGCGGGAAAGCTCTCTCTCACCAGCATAATCAACTCTCCCCCCAAAACGAATGGCGGTAGCTCCCGCAACGTTGTGCTATCCACACCAGTGCTTTTGTTGGTGAAACTTATGTCGGTCGGTGTGTGTGTGTGTTTTTTCACACCCCTGATTGAAAAAAGTTTTGCTGACATGAGTGCTAGTGTAGACAAAGCCTAAGCTCTTGATGAAAAAGAGCAAGTCTTCAAAATTGGCCACAAAAAAAATGAGCCACAGAAACATCAGGAAATTTGAATGGTTCCACATGTAAAAGCCAGCAAAGCTGTGGAACTGCAGGGCAATGTTCAAAAGGAACTGACAATTAGATGATCTCTTACTAAATTACATTTTTTTATCCCCAGAAGTGAGAGCAGAGTGTTATCCAATGCTGGATGACTGGAAAAGAGGAAAGATGAAGTTACAAAAGCTCTTAGCTTGCCAACGGAAAATAGAGATTTTCACCTCTGAATCAGTTTCAATATGACCTATATTTAGAGACAGCAAATTGATCCCTTCTGATGACTCTTGGGTGTCTCAGGTGGCTGCTGTGAAATGAGCAGGTCTCAGTCCAGTTCTTAGAGGACAAGTGTATGCCTCATTAAAGCTACCGTCATCCTTGCTAGCCATTTCAGCAGAGGCCCAAGATTGAATGGACACTGCGATTCTCTTATCCTGCAGATCAGGAAACCCGTTCACAGGATGAAGCAGAGAAACTTACATTTCTGTCTGTTGCACATGGAGAAGGACAGAGAAAATATTGTTTAAACCCCTCCCTCCAATGTGCACACACCCATCTCAATGCATTCAGAGATAATACAGTGATAGTACTTGCCACTTGTAGATTGTCTTCCACCTTAAGGCATTTAGAATCATTAATGTTATCGTCAACTCTGTAAAATAGGTGAGCACCATTACCCCACTTTACAGATTGGGAAACAGAGACACGTAGAAACGAAAGCCCCACTCCTGCAAAGGTTTATAAATATGCGTAACTTTAGGCATTGTGTCCCATTGCCTTCAGTTGGACTACTCACTGTGCATAAAGTTAAGTACCTAAGTCTTTGCGGAATTGGAGACTAACTGACTTACTTAAGCTCACGCAGGAAATTTGTGGCAGAGTCTGTCAGTCCTGCCTCCAAATCATGTGCTTTCACTGCAGAAGTTGTATCCTCTAGAAGTAAAACTAGGACAAAGGGGTTGAAGCCTTTTCCCTCTTGAAAATGAAAAGAACTGAGCAGTAACTGATCGTGTTGTGTGCAGATGTGATAGGCTGAACCCCAAAAGAGTGCTTTTTCTTGCAGGTTAATTTTGTTTTTCCGGATATCAGTCTAAGAGACTGAGCCACCAGCTCATCAAAGGCAATACTTTTAAAAAGGTTTTTCATACATATTTTAAATGATTCATAGCTTTTACCTACCACAGAGAAGAGCCCTTGTGAGGAAAGAACAAAAACAGGCTAAAAGAACATTTTATTTTTGGAGTGATTTTGCTTTATTATATGGTTTACAAAGCTGGTGGAGAGAAGGCAGTAAAAGATAACTTAATTCTTAACCTTCCATTAGGTTTATATGAGAAAGCATGTCCTCACCCACATGCACTGAAGTATCTTCAAATGTTCAATAACATTTACAAAAAACTCCCCTGCAGGCATAGTGAAAAATGGTCCCTTAGTCATCATGGGGGGAAACAAGTATTTGTTCCATATTACTCACTGAAATGAAAGTAGCAGGGGGGAAATAAGTGCAGTCACGACAGCTGTGTGTGTGAGTGCACCTGTAGAGAGATGTCAAAAAATGAATTTTTTATTTTATTTTTATAACTGGAGTTCAGTAGGAAATAGTTCAGGGAAAAGATGTGGTTATCTCTGCCGACTATAATGATAGCGGCTGAAATGTACTGTACGAAAAAGGAAGACATCCCACAACTCTTGCCCACGTCCATCTATTGGAAGAAAGGAAACTGGACACTCACACCCAGGGTCCCAATATACTTATCTATTTAATATTTATATGGTTCGACAATATGTGCTTTATGTAACAGTAATTTTGCTCTCCATCCACTCCTGAATCACTAAAATAAATCCCATAGATCTCCAAGTGGTCAGATGCTGGAAGAATATGGAGACCAGGCTGGAAGAGTAATGTAAAGCTTACAAATAAAAACACGCAGTCATGTTTCGTCATGGAAAGTGGCGGGGCAGACGGGAAGTTCTGGTTGTGGTATAAAAAGAGCAAGGGGGGAAAAAAGTCCAGATAATTCATAGGGAGATAAATTTTTCTTTGTAACTTCTTATTCTACATCTGACAGGATGAGCAAGTACTGTGGAAAACCAACACATCAACTAACAATGAGTGGGTCAGAGCAGATGTGCAGGTGCCAGCAAGTCTGAAAAAACTAAAGGTATGAGTGAAAAAGGCAAGCACTTGCCTTCTGAAAATGCATAATTTTTGTTATTGTTTTTAAAGCTTGGAAACTAAGATAACTTACTAAAATCATGTTTATTCTCAATGGCTCTCTGATTTTAATTGACTGGGTGCAACTTAGGCTCTGGTTATAGTTCAACAGAAAACAATCTAACAAAGCACTTCCTACAGCCAGTAGCTTTAATTACAAATGTGTAAAAGATGTATCCCCATACAGTAGTCAGCTTGCCCTGATTCTTCTCTCACTTCTTACACCATTTAACACCAATGGAACTCCAGTAATTTCTGTGGAGTTACAGATTCATAGATTCTAGGACTGGAAGGGACCTCGAGAGGTCATCGAGTCCAGTCCCCTGCCCGCATGGCAGGACCAAATACTGTCTAGACCATCCCTGATAGACATTTATCTAACCTATTCTTAAATATCTCCAGAGATGGAGATTCCACAACTTCCCTAGGCAATTTATTCCAGTGTTTAACCACCCTGACAGTTAGGAACTTTTTCCTAATGTCCAACCTAGACCTCCCTTGCTGCAGTTTAAACCCATTGCTTCTGGTTCTACCCTTAGAGGCTAAGGTGAACAAGTTTTCTCCCTCCTCCTTATGACACCCTTTTAGATACCTGAAAACTGCTATCATGTCCCCTCTCAGTCTTCTCTTTTCCAAACTAAACAAACCCAATTCTTTCAGCCTTCCTTCATAGGTCATGTTCTCAAAACCTTTAATCATTCTTGTTGCTCTTCTCTGGACCCTTACTCCTGATGAACACCGGTGTCAGTGGGAGGAGATAGCCCCTTTGATTCTTTTGGTTCAAAGAAGAATGCAAATTTTTCCAGTATTTAGTTCTTAAAATCTTCAGTGGATTATTAGGTCTCTCTTCTAATTTTGCTTTAGTAATATTGTATTTGTTCTGGTATTTTATAAGTGAGGTATTTGCAAACCCCATCAATTAAAAAAAAAAACTTCTGGGGAAAGACAGAATATTTGGTTACTGAAAGGTATCTAAGCAATCAGTTTCCCTAGTCTTTAGGTGTACTAGAATGAATTCTTTTCAGTGAATGAGCAAAGCACAACAAACCCTTTACATTGCATAGATTATGTGCCAAGGAAACTGCAAAGTAACAAAGCTGAATTTAGCTGAATAAAGAACAAGGCTTATGTCCTATGAGTTATTACATAAAAAACAAATAAACAACCCCCCCACATTGAATTTGTACTCACAAGTTAGGAAATGCCAGAATTAAGGTTGGTTGTACAACCTTATTTTGCCCCCCTTATGCATATGCATTATCATAGGTGCCAACTCCATGGGTGCTCCTGGGCTGGGGCACCCATGTAACAAAATTAGAGTGTGCTTAGCACACACTGGCAGCCAAGCTCCCCCCCAGCGCCTCCCACCCACCAGCAGCCCTGCTGAGCTGTTCTGCGGCATGCAGGAGGCGCTGGGAGGGAGGGGCAGGAGCAGGGATGGGGTGCGCTCGGGGGAGAGGGCGGGAAGAGATGGGGTGGGGTGGGGGTTAGGAGGAGGAGTTGAGTGGGGGAAGGGCCTGGGTGGAGCGGGGTTTGAGCACTCCCTGCATAGAGAGGAAGTCAGCGCCTATGTGCATTATGATCGTCTTTAATTTCATGCTAACATACAATTTTTTCAGCATAGTCCTCTACCTGTGGAGTAACTGGTAGCTCTGAGGCATGGAGGAGCTGCATCTTATCAATGAAACAGTTGTAAAAAAAATTAACACGGGCAATACATTTTTCTCTAGCTACACTCTTGGAAGCAGCTGAGCCTTTAAAATAAAATTCATTTCCAGCATGGGAAATTCATTTCCAGCATGGGAAATTTCAGCCTAAACAGTTTGTTTGGCAAAAATATAAGTAGCTATAATATAAGAGTCTTATAAAGGGCAGCTACCTGCACCATCTATAATAAATCTTTTACATTTTGTGAAAGAAAAATCCCTGTTTTCTTTTGTGTTCATATATTTACACACATATTTTAACCAATAACAATTCTCACAGCTTGTGTTTGAAGGAACTATTCAGAGCAGGACAGGGTTTATCTGTCTGGATAACCTCCAGTTCTCAGACTGGGCAACAGAATCACCAGAGCTCTGCTCCCCAGAGGGGTTCACCTGTGCCAATGGCCAGGGTGTTGCCAGTGGATCAGCCTGTGATTACCAGCTGGACTGTTCTGATGGAAGTGATGAAGATCCAACAGCTTGTTGTAAGTGAATTACGTTGTTTTATAAAGAGATGATGCCAAAAAGCACTATGGTATAGAAGGATAACACTTGTATCATAACCAGAGAAGAACTAGATAGAAAACTGATAATAATAGTACAGTACCTTATTTATATAGTAGCTTTCATCCAGAAGGTTTAGGCTTAGGATGATTTACAAGATCATGTAAACATTTTTATAACTGATCACACCATCTTTCTTTCCACTTCTATCTATCTAGGCCCCAGCAGCAAGATTCAGATCCAGATAATAAACTCTAAATAGTTTGGAGGGGCACAGAGATTTGTCTGATGTTTGTGTTTCAGACTTATCCCCAATTATTTATATATCTATCAGGTATTTTTTTAAAAAATCTGCATTTAGATTTTGCCCTAATTTCATCTAAAATTTGAATTTTTCTCTACTTTCATCGGTCTGTGACTGAATGAGAGCATGTACGTGTGTGTAATGGGGCAATATAATATTTATATGTACCATCACTTGGAGGCTGCCTTTAATTAGCAACTGCTTCAGTTTGGTAGCAGTATCTTAGCCAGGACATTTTAAATTGAAGCTTACTTTGCTTAGTAGCCACAATTCCACCATGCAAGCCACAGGAAAGTACGGTAATTAAATTTTATAGATGATGCTCATATTTATGAGCCTGCCTTGGTTTAATTTTAATGGATGCTCTGGCTTCTAAACGAAGATTATATGGCATACTTATATGTGTGTTGGCTACATTTCTAAACTTTTGTTTAGAATGTTTGAATTTATTCATGCAGATGACAGCTAGGATACTGATAGTTGCATATGTAATGCTGCTTGCAGGTGCAAATCAGAATTTCTGTGCACCTAAAAGTGTAGCCACCTAAAGTTAGGTTGGATTGAGACTGTGGTCAATAAAATTTTCTATTAAAATTATTTGAAAAGAATTAAAAATTATAGATGATTTTCCCCTCTACCTGCCTTGCAGTCTGAATCAATAGCTTTTGATCACTTAAACAAGTGTGTACATAAGGAAAGTCGTGCTGCTTTATCTCCAATTTAGAACCCAAGCCAGTGCTTATATCTTTGGCATTTCCCTATTTCAAGCCTTACTAGTTCACTTGTGTTGTTTCAGGCTTAATCTTGCCTTCCTGAGGAGGAGGAACAGGGCCCAATGCAGAGTGCTCTATGCATTGTGAATTCCTCAATGCTTTAAGGATCCATTTTTAATCAGATGGACACTTAATGATAACAAGCAGTTGGTTCATGTAAAGTAACTATATAAGAGAATAATGGTATGGATATTATCTTGGAATCCAATAAAAATGTTTTTGAGGCAAAAATTGTTTATGAAAGTGAATAAAGCCCTGCTCAGTGAGGACTGATTGTTAAGAACATGTATTATATAAATGAAAAAGCAACGGTAACTTGCCACAATTACATATAGTTAATGGTTTTCCTTTCATTGCATTTCATATACAATGTTCATAGCTCCTTCTGATTCTGTGTAAGCTAAAAAGCTCATCTCTGGGCTTGTCTACACATTCAGCTCTGCAGCTTTAGTGAAAATACTACTACGCTGATGGGAGAGCGTCTCCCTTTGGTGTGGTTAATCCACCTCCGTGGGGGTGGTAGCTATGTCGACAGGAGCTGTCCTATCGATATAGCACTGTCTAGTCTGGGGGTTAGGTTGGTATAATTACATCACTCAGGAGTGTGAATTTTTCACACGCCCCCCCCTCTCCCTGAGCGACGTAGTTATACCAATGTAAGTTTGTAGTGTAAGCCTGGCCTCTTTCACCAACAGAGATTGGTCCAGAAAAAGATGTTATCTCTTCCACCTTGTCTCTCATTTTCAGAGTAGTCATAAAACTGACCTCATCAAGCGCATTTGAGTGCATTACATTTTTACATGAATTTCTAAACAAAATTCCTACTCAGCACATTGGTACATATTTTAGCATCTATTCTTGGACACATTTATTCTCAGTATTTTCCTTCCGATGTAGGCCTCTCATGGGACTCTGCTGGCAGTTCTCCATTCTGAATGAATACAGAGGCAGCCAACTGTTACCTAGTGATTTACAGGTTATTTCCTGTTCTTTCAAGATTTCTTTTAATGCAATTGCTTCTTTATAATAGGAGGGGAGGACATAATGTTTTCCTTCATTGAAGCTAACTTGACATAAATGATATTATAAAAATATAAATTATTACTGTATGAAATAGGTAAGTTTTTATTGTACTTCTATACAACTATTAGTTCAGAGGTGCAATACAGTTCTTCATATACCTAAAATGCATTTCTTCTTCTAAACTTCTGAAAAATAAGGGCCTGATCCTGCAAACACTTGTGTATGTGAATAATTTTACTCATGTGAGTAGTCCCATTGAAATCAACCTAATCATGTGAGTAAGTTACTAAGGCACATGTTTGCAGGTTCAGGTTCTACATTTAAAAAATTTCCTCTTTGCATAGGTCCTTTTCAAAACTATTCCTAAATTTCCCATTTCACGATGGGTGCCAATAAATGAATGGATCACAATTCATTCATTCATAAATAAAAAACATGCATTCAGCATTTAGAAAACTAACTTGAAGGATGGGTAACATTATAGTGATATTTTTAAATTTTTGTCCACCTAATATGAAAGATCTTCTGCAAATGCCATACTAGCTAATGAAGCAAACTTTTTTGTATGGAATTCAGATACCACCTTAGGTTAGACTATACTGTTATATATTATGAACATTACAAACAAGTTAGACTTAGTATTCCTACTACTTGCAGGAACTCGGTAAAGCACCTGTTGACCTGAACAACTACACTGTGATGACATTTCCACATTATGATACTTCTGGAAATGTCACTTATATCCACCAATCAACATTCATAGAGCTACAACATCATTATGAGGAGTAACTTTCTGTAACCATTTCCAAAAATAAACAGCACCTATTGCTGTTTGGAAACTCTGGTGAGAAACCCTTTAAGACCACTCATATTGAGGAGAAGTTTAATTCTTCTGAAGTCACCTGCTCCATCTCTAGATATTAGATGTTGTTAGGCTCAGTGAAGGTGTAAATCATTGAGTAGAAAATACTCTAAAGTCAGGCAATTATTTGGATAATTTTGGAAATATACACATTTTGCTGCAGGATACCAATTTGTATTTGTAAATAGTTGAAAAGTTTTAAAGTTGAAATTTTAAAGATTAACTTTTAAAAGATTAAAGTATATACATATTTGTTGTGCTGGGGAGTTTAAAGTGGGTGGATGGTTTTCTTGATCCTGAATATTTATTTTAGTACATGTTTATACCTTCTATGTGAGACACATTAATTTTCAGGGCATGCTAACATCTGTCCATCAGGTCTTAATCTGTGTAATGTTTGTGAAGTGTAGATCGAGCAGCATACAAGATTTTTTTTTTCATGGATTTCTTCATTGTATATGTAGTGTAACACAAACTTTGTGTTTCAACTGTTTTATAGAATGAGTTTTTGAATGCATAGTTGAACAAGGCTTTCATTTATGGAAAAAAATGTTCACAAAGCATTAACTTGTTTTGTGAAGCTCAGAATGTTTGATTGAACATATGTGTAGTGTAGTTGTAGCCTTGTTGGTCCCAGGATATTAGAGAGACAAGTGGATGAGGTAATATTTTTTGTATTAGACCAACTTCTGAGGGTGAGAGAGACAAGCTTTTGAGCAACAGAGAGACACTGTGACCTATATCTCTGCATTAAACTTGCCAATGGACCTAAGCAGGGGTGAAAGTAACGTAAAGGACTTAACAGTATGCAGGGCAGCGGGGTTCTGGGCAAGGTGGGGGAGGCGGCTCTGGGCCCCCAGAAGGGGTGGGTCCTCAGGTGGAAGGGCAGGGCCAGATTTCCTCAGCCAGCCCTCCAGCACTGCCTGGCCCGTGCCACCTGGGGCTCCAGCAGCAATTTAAAGGGCCCAGAAGCCCCGGCCCTTTTAAATCGCCAGGCCCTGGGGCAGCTGACCCTTTTCCCCCCGCTGTCAGTGGCTCTGCCGATACAGGGCTTAAATCGCTGCCTTGGCAGCGCTTTAATGTTGGCTGTGTACTGGCCCATACCAGCGGCCACTTTCTTACTGGTACACCGTATCAGCCCGTACTGCTTTACTTTCATCTCTGGACCTAAGCACACATTAAATAAAAAGGGAGTTAAGATAGAACCTTCTGGAATTCTATCTGAGGTGGTTTTTCTGTCATTCTGTAAAATATTTAGTCAGCATTAGCGCTGTCTTGATTCCCTATAGACTCTTTAAAATGGGACTCTATATCCAGATTTAAAGTCCAAGCAGAAGACAACCAGTGTAGTAGAAAGAAAGAGCTTGAAGCATGGGCCTGGTGCCTGGGGCCTGAACTAAAGTCAGCAAAAGTTATGCTATGAGCAACAGTTGGGCCATGTCAAAAGCAGATGCTTGCCTGCAAGCCAGTGTCCAGTACACAAACTTGGCACCAGTATTGCTAGCATTACTAAAACACACTGAATATGTAAACACATTCCACCAGGCCAGCACAAGAATACCCCAACCTAGCACACGATAAAATGATTTGACAAAAATGATGAATAGTAATATTTTGTCCAAAACCTCAGGAGTGAAAGTACAAAGAAAGGTGGTGAATAGGAATGTTTTGTCTGTAACATCAGGAGGAAAGTACAAGGGGAGGTAACAATAATGTCATAAAATGCGTAAGGTAATACGTAAGCTGTTGATCCTAGATTGTTTGTCTATAAATGTTGGAATACCTCGCCTTAACCCTTCTTCCAGCTTAGGGGGCACTGACTGAGCTGCATCCATTGTCACGGGCACATATGTCGTAGTATCCTTGTAGAGTCTGCCAGGTGCTATTACCATACTTTGTTGACAACAAACCTGGCCAGGCGCCTTTGCTACTTAAGTCTTGTGGTCATTGGGCAGGTCGATTGAGGTCTGCTGTGCCAACTATCTGCGCACAGCTGGGGCAGCACACAAAAAACACACACACACAGCCAAACATCTAACAACACCTATGTAATTAAACAGGGATTTTAGGTTTGGACAGGTCTGTCCCTTACAAGAGGAGACTTCTGGCTAATGTATAAAGATTCTAACACTTGGATAATGCTATACAAATAGTAATATCCTTGCACAGTCGCTTACTATGGAAGGTCTTTTTGATTCGTATTGTGTAGCCCATACACTGTGAGCTTGTCCACATGGACATTAGTGCATGGCAAGTCAGGGTGTGAATGTACGGTGCACTATCCTGCTGTTCACTAAGTTGTCATGTAGACCCTGTTACCACACTCAACTTGTGTAGTGTACTTGAGCTGCTGCTGTTAGCAGTTGGTCCAAGTGCACTATGGTACTCTTAGTGTGTTGTAGCAGGGTCCACATGGCCAATTATTGTGTGGCAAACTAGTATGCTATAGATTTAAACTCCGGCTTGCTGTGCACTAGCTGACTGTGTAGACAAGTCCACAGTTTCTCATGCAGTAGATCTTTGCCAGGGTTTGGAGGAGGAGGGAGTGGGGAGGCAGAGGAAATAGATATTTGTTTAAGTAAAGTAAATCTAAATGCATTCTTCATTTTTTTTCATACTGCCTACATCAAATGGCTGCCTAAGTAAGCATAATGCCTAGGGATCTGGGTATTTAATTAGTACACAGCAAGATAGCTTAAACTGGATAGCAATTTGCATACTCTACTTTAGTGTATTAGCAATTGAAGTCTAATTAACAAGATACCTTGTCAAAAACCTAAGCATTTCTTAATTAGATAAATTCAATAATATAAGTACCATCTTTAACTAATATACTATAGCAAATGGGGATGAGTGTATTAGATTAAAATTAAATGTGCATTGTAGATCTAATTCAGTGGTGCTGATTGAAGGGTTTTGTTTCTTAGCATAGGAGTTATCAGTAGTTGGGAGAGCCTTTGTCTGCGTAGTGTGAGGAATCTTATTGCTGAGTCATGTGAGCAGAGCAGTATTCTATTTTATGTTTGCAAATTGTGAAAAGCAGAGCACTAAATGTAATCTGGAATGATAGTTGCATGATGTAATAAATGCTTTTGGATCTTTGTCACAGCCATGTACAATCCCTTGGTACTTTCCACAACTATGATAAATGCCCTAAAGGATTTAGAAAGGTATAATACATTTCCAGGTTGTTGTTCTGTGCTTGAGAAGAAAACTTTGATAATGTATTATACTAATAAATTATTTAATTTGGCTATAATTCCGGAGATAGTGTCTTCTTTGAGTTAAGTAGAAAATTGAGAGTGCAATGTTGTTATACAGCCAGTGTTGGTCTAATCTGAAGCCATTCAGACAACTTGATTGCAGTTTAATTGCCTTGTATGTTTTGGGTAAAATTTTCTGAAGTGTCTAAGTGATTAAGGAGCCTAAATCCCATTTTCAAAAGTGACTTAAGCACTTAGGCCTTAAGTTCCATTGACTTTCAATGAATCTAAATCATTTAGGCCCATGAACATTTTACCATACATTCTTAATGAGTTTTCTCCTGTAAAAAGTCTTCCTTTTTAGTGATTTCAGGAAGTATTTGTAACTACTTGCAAATGAATAACCTGTTGACAGAACTCCATTAAGATTTCACCGTTAAAATCAAGAACTTTTTAATATAGGCTTTTCTTCTTAGAATTACGTGTATCACAACTGAGGATGGACAAACCTGTTTAGCATGTTACATACACTTTTAGAACATTGGTTATTCCCCCTGCCTCCCCCCCAGAAAAGTGATTTATATTGCAATAAACATACCATTAGTTCTTTTTTTAAAAAAATAGGGCAGACTAGTTTACACTTGAGGAGAATAAGAGTGACAATTCCAGCATAAAACTGTTATATATGATTTTCCTTATTTTTCTGCTTACAATAGCAAATTATACTACGTGTAACTTTGAGACTGATTTTTGTGGCTGGAAGCCATTAAACACAGAAGATGCTAAGTGGAATATAGTAAAAGGAGAGACTTCCAATGACACAAAACTTCCTAACCGAGACCATACAACCAACAGTGAACACGGTGAGCCTCTCTTGCATAGTTTCCCTTATAAAGTGAATTTTAATGCTCATGAATGATGCCTGACTGACAGCACTGGAGACTAAAAACTACACAATATATGTAACATGGATAGCAACCGTACAAGCTTATTCCCTCTGTCCCCTTAATGTTCCTCAGTTATGCTCTTCCTGAGAACTCCCCAGAGAAGTCATTGGAGTTTAGTTTCTATGCCTATACCATGATTAATTTCTTTGAGACAGCCAGTGAGGTGCTAATTAATGCTGGTTGTAATGTTGGTTTCGATTTCTTGAGCTCTTGCTCATTGGACAGAGACAGCCAACTTCTTTCATGTATAGTTACAGTAAACCACCATTATATCCAGTATTCAGACAGACCCTATTATTTTAGTTATTTCTCAAGTAAATTTTCCCCTGAAGCCAGGACTGAATCCACCGTAAATAATTTAAACAGTTTTCTTTTTCTACAGTACAGGCACACTGATCACTTCTGCTTAGGACAGGCAGAGCATGTGCAGTATCCTTTGCATTGTTGCTCTACCTCAGTCAGTAGCTATCTCATTGCTGTTGTGCAGTGTGTTCAGCAGAGGAAAAGGAATTTAAATAAAGAGGGCCCGTTTGCATTCTTTTGCAAAGTAAAATGCTTTTACAAAGCATTGTGCAATACTGAAAATGTCTTACATAATCTACAGTGTCAAGCGTTCTATGATTGCAGCATTATCAAAATCGAGGATTTATTATGCACTGTCCAGAGGAGAATAGACTAATTCAAAGCATGACCACCTTTAGGGTGTGCTCCAAGGCCAATTTTGGATAAAGCTTTCCCACTACTATTAAAATGAGTTTTTAAAAAATAATATTACATATTAAATACATTAAAACCGTGTTAATATTGCAAAAGTCAAGCAAGCAATAATTAGGAAAAGCCAGAATTTAGGTCGCCTGTGCCACCTTAATTTGACTCCCTTATGTGTATGCATTATGATACAATCTTTAATGACGTGATCCATTATGTTCTTTCCACAGGATCCATGCCTCTTTCAGGGTACAAGGATGGGCAATGCTCACTTAATGAGCAGCTCTTCAATATTTCATTTTATTCCAAACATTCAGTACGTGGCCCCACACATTATTTCCTGCACTCCATTCAAAACCTGCAGAATTAAGAGGCACATAGAACTTACAGCCCAAGAAAAGGATGCTGAGGAGTTTTGAAGCCACCTTTGTGCACTCCTAATCCTGGGGGGCTGGAGGAGTCCCAGGCATAACCTGGTCAGTCTTGGGATCCTGATTAAGTTAAAACAGCCTCCTCAGGCTACCTTATGAGTTGCAGAGCTGCCCATAATTCCTGCCATGCTGTGGCCCCACCTCAACAGATCCCTCCTAACCTCAGCCCCGCCCCGACACTCCTTAAGGCTGTCCCTCACCATGCCTGCATGGGGGAGCCTCCCCTGGTTAGATATGAGGATTTTAGGGCCCCTTTACACTACTTTGACCCTTTTAAACAGTGTAAAGGGCTGGAGTGGGGAGGGGTGAGGATCTCGCTGGTAGTTCTCCATATTTCTTCAGTTCAGCAGGGCAGATTCACTCCTGATTTATGCTCGCTCCTGTCAGCATTTAGCAGGAGGTAGGGTGCCTCTGGTTGCAATAATTCTGCCAGCAGGAAGTTATAGAAGTGTGATATGGCCACAATTTCCTTCTGCTGGGGGAGGGGAGCAGCACAGCTAGACCAGTGAGTAATGCTGGCTCAGGATAGGATATGTCCTCCACAACCTCTGCTGACAGGGCTACTCTGGAGCCTCACCTACAGACTGAAGCTGTGTCCCATGAAGTACCCTTGAAAACACTGCCTACTTATCAGTGAGGATGGCTTCCCTGATGCTGTGGAGAGTAGCAGGCTTTGTTTGTTCAGGAAGGTGTGCCTGGCACCTCTCTGTACCAAGCTGGGTAAATCTAAACCTGTATATAATTGTGTATGTCATTATTCTCTGAGGGCTGGATCCAGCCCTCTGCTCCATTCCCATGGATCACTGGGGAAATAGCTACTGTGCATAATTGTGCCAGCACAGTAACTGATTTTCTAAGATACAAGACGACAAGTGTAATATCAGTGGACAAGAATGAGCCCTTGGTGTTACTTTGCATAGACTTTCATGAAAAACTTTTCAGTATTCAATGAAAGCAGCATTGATGGCTCCTAAAATGTGCAGCTTTAGGGGCCCTTGAAGATGTTTATCCTTTCCTACCTTTGTCTTGAGAACATCTGTTGTAGTTCCAGTCCAAAGGCAGTTAGTTTGCCAGAATTCAGATTAGATCTTTAATTAAGCTTTCATCCCCACTAGCAAAGACAACATTGTCAAGCCTGCGGACCCCAGGAGAAAATATAGCTTATTTCATTGGTTCACAACATTGTTAACATGCCTAAACACTGCTAGGCTGCCGTGGGAATTTGTTAAGGATAAACTGAATGCTGTACCTAATCTGAGTTTCATTGAATTTTGATTCTAAACACTATTTACACCACTATTTAAAACCAATTAAAGTGTGTCTTTTGGAGCTCCCAGAAGAGGTCTGTATTTTTTTGATCTCTCAGGCTCTCAACGCTCCTAGTGGTGCACCCTTCCTGTACTTTGAGAACTGGACCCGTTCCAGAAGTGGGATGTGGAGGAGTGGGATAGCTGGGCAGCTGTAGTGCTTGACACAGAGAGAGAGAGAGAGGTCTGAAGTTTTCTGTCTGAGGAGGGCAGATGCAAGAAGAACCTTTCTAGAGAAGTGCTGGACCCTAGTATTTGAGCTTTCCTTGCAGATGTCCAGTGTTTGCTCAACAGTGGCCTCTTAGCACTTTCAGGCACAATGATGGGGAGACCTTAGCCTTGACTCCAAACAGCCCAGTTGCAGTGCTGCTGGAGTCAAGTTGTTGAGTGCTGCTGGAGTCATTAGTTTCTTCTTCTCCAACAGGTCCCCCACCCTTGTACTTAGGTCTTCCACATGGAGCCACTGGGAGTGCGGGAGAGAGCTCCCTACACTCTCACCCTATCCTTTCAGACTCATACAGGGGCAGCCAAAGTCTGTCCCAAAATTTCCCTAGTGATCTATGAGGCACTAATGGAAGAGAATGCTACTCCACTTGTTAGAATAAATGAAGGTGTTCAATATGCATGAGGAGATCATTAAGGAAAGGCTAGTTCTCTCAGATAAATGTTCACCATTGTGAGACAGTATTTCTAACATTTAATTGATTTTATTTTTCAGGATCATTCATTTATTTTGGAGGATCACTGCACGCAAACACGAAACCTGTCATGTCCCACCTCGGGAGTCCTATCCTTACTAAGCTGTCCTTTGACTCTGCCCATTGTCAGGTAGCTGTTTGATACGAATTGTGATCACTTCATGTCCTCAAGTGTTGTGTGGTGCTGCTAAATGCTATTATAGTTGCTGTGGTTGAAAAATTGGCTGTATTTCAGTGGTGGAGCAAGTGATCATTGGGCCTGATTCTTTATTCTGGCTAAGATTAATGTATGAGCATGGGGATGGGCTCGCTGGAGGGGTAAAGGGTGGGACACACAAAGTTGTCTCTTTTCTTTGGTGTTTGGGAGCTGGCCAGTCTCCCGTCTAGCATAGAGCAACCTCAGACCATTCTACTTTTACACTAAGGCTACTTTCCTAGAGACTGTGGACAGCCAAGAATAACCCTATCAATTCCCTCGGGAGTTACCTTAGCACACCTCCTACATCACAGATCGGCATAGAACCTTTCTGGCATCTCTCCCCCAGCCAGGAAATCCTCTTACATTAACATCTCCATGGTGGGAGTTCCATTACTATCTGTATAAATGTCTCAACCTGTGGTGAATCATGCTGAACATTAACTGAGGAGTGTTCAGTCCCACACCACATATATAAAATACCCTAACATTTTAATTGAAAATAATTTGAGGTGGATGGGTTTTGTATGTTGATCAATGCAGTGTTTGACACATCGTCAGTATGCACTAAGCACATCATAGTCAATCAACTTGCGCAACCTGGGCTCAATCTTGCAGCTATGCAGGGGAGTGCAAGAGCAATTAGCAGCAGGGAGAGGAATGAGCTGGCAAGGAGGACTAGGAAGCCAGCAGTGAGAGAGAAATCAGCAGAGTTGATAGGAGTTAAGCTGGTAGAAAAATGGAAAAACAATTTTGTGAGAAGTTTTGGAAATTTGAAGGGTTTGAAATGGAACTTTTTTTGTTTTGTTTTTTTTCTTCCAAAAATGATCACAACATATATACTTCTCTTAACTTTTGAAATTTTGAGGTTTTTCCCCCTTTTTGCCACAGAACACAGAAAACATTGTAATAACAATAAATATTGTGCAGGTTTTAGTGGGAGAAGGGAGGGTTTCACCCCCCTCCCCCAACTTTTCAAAACACTTCAAACTTTTGGGAAATTACAGGGTCACAAAGTTACAATATTTCATTTTTCCTTTTGCCACTGTGTAACTTTTCTAAAGTTGAAAAGTTAGAGTGGAAAAAAAGCAAGTTGTGAAAACCTCCAAAATCCTAGACATCCATCATTCTATTGCATTCACTGGTGAAAAAGGCAAAAAAAAAAGTGAGAAAATGAAATGTCAAAATTTTGAATTTTTTCAATTTTATGAAAAACAAAATGAAAATTTCGAGATGAAATAAATGTTTTTTGTTTAGGAATTTTCTGTTTTGAAAAGTTGAAGAATGTCAACAAAAATTAATGGTTTGCAATGGGGTGTTAGGGAGAGAGTCTATTGCTGTCTCCCTTATTTCCAATACTGGAGGAATCCTACCTCAGCTGGATCTAGGGATTTTAGAGCCTGTTTATGCCAATCTAATGCTTTCACCTGTCTAAAAGGGGCTAGAGTGAGCATGAGGATCTCCCCTCTTAATTCTTGCAACTTTACAGAGTACAGTGAAGAATCAGAAGTCAAATGAAGACCATTCTCTGAGCATCTTCCCCCATGTAATGAAATAAGAGGGCCAGAATGTGACTGCCAGCATACTGCCCCTGCAGGAACTCCTGGAGGCATTGTGTCTGAGATGGGCAGGGTGTCTCTCAGAGCACAGGGGAAGAGCAGGTGCTGGTTATATCCTTTCGAAGGTTCAGCTTGAACTCCTCCTTGTGTGGGGCCAGCCTGCCGGCTGGTGCTGTGATAAAAGGGGGACCCTACTCGGTCATCTTCACAAAGTTTGGTATGACAGATGACATTAAACTCACAGAACACTAACCCCCTTTTATACAAGAACTGGGACCGTGTGCAGCCACTGTACATGGAAGCTCCCAGGACCCTCTCTCCATCCCCACTTTGCACACCAATGTGGCAAGGCACAAGAGCCCTTCCTTCACCTGCCTTAAATTTTAAAGCCTGCTAATATTTTCAACAAAATGCTAATCCTCTCGCTCCCACTAGTGTTTACAAATGATCTGTCTTTAGAGCAGCTTTCCTCCAGAGAGGTAGCAAGTGACAGTATTGCACACCAACAACTTTAGGACATGGTTTAATTTCAGTAGGGAACTAAGGTTGAACAGTTAGCAATGAACATTAATTTACAAAATTGTGGAAAGCTTATGAAAGCCCAGCTGGTTTGGTTTCTCCTTTGTGAGACTTTGATCAGAGGCAGATTACTGTTTTGTGGGGCACTGGGCCAGAGAAAATGGGGGCTGCTCCCCACCCCTTCTGCCCGCAGTCCCCCCTGCACCCCACCTGTGTTACTTCCGGGAAAATGGGGTTGGGGCGCAGGTGCTTGCCCTGTTCTGCCCAGGGTCAGGTGAGTGGCAGCTGGCAGAGTGCCCCTGCAGAGGCCCTGCCCCCAGATCAGGAATTCAACGTGAGAGTACCCTATAACTAAAAGGCCATGATATAAGACTGACAGACCCACATGTGGAAGGCTTTGCTGTGGGGTAGCTGAGCAAAGGTCTTGCTTATACATTGTGTTGGTCTTTCTCTGTTAATAAATGGACCCTCCGGGGGCGAGGGGGGGCTCTTTAGTAACTGAAGACCTGCTTGGACTTATTTAGACCCTAGGGGAGAGGAAATCAAGGCAGAACTCATCCAGATCTCCATCTTTGACAGCAAGGGAGCATAGAGGGATGGCCTTCACCATGACAGTCCTGTTTCCCTGAACACAGTGGGAACAACAGGCAGTTTCCTTGCATGCTGTTTCCCAGACTCTTTCTAGTTATTGCTCTGCTCAAAAAAAGTGCTCTCTCTCTTAGCTTCCTCCCAGGGCTGCATTCACACTGCTTCTCCTCCTGTCTGCTTGCATTCTGGTCCTGTCTGCTGCTGATACACATAGCTGCAACTAAATTAATGCCCCAGACCCTGTATACTCAACAAGTCCCAGAGAAAACCTTCTTGTTGTCCCTAAGTTAGTTTTAGCTCAAGCCTTCCTGTGCAGCCCAACGCCTTAGGCAGTGACGTCTATTAATTCAGCTGTCTTACTCAGAAAGGGGCTTAATTGTTTCTTCCACTTAGGCGATGTCTACACTACAGACTTCTGCCAGCATGGTTGTGCTGGTCAGGGGTGGCATGAGATGTGATCCCTGACAGACATAGCTATGCTGGCAAAACTCCTTGTGTAGATACAGCTTACGTTGGCAACATTGTATTTCTGCTGATATATCTTATTTTGTTTGGGAGAACTGGAATAAGCTCTACAGGTGAAAGTTCAGTTTTGCCAATATAAGCTGTGTCCATACTAAGAGCACTTTGCTGGCGTGGTATACCAACATAGTTATACTGGCAGAGTGCTCCTAGTGTAGACCTGGCCTTAGCCTGAATGAAAGATGGTTACCCCACCCATCAGCTTCAGTGAGATCTGTGATTGCCTATAGATCAAAGACAGACTTGCTGGCAACCCCCAACCCTCTCCAGTACAAGAGTGCTATGTAGTAGTTAACCTAAAATGGTTTGAGTTCTTTACATCTTTTTGCTTACAGCCTGTAATTTAAGAATAGGTAAATTGGAGAACATTTTCTATGTAATCTGACGATCCAAGGAACACGGTGGAAACTCAGCACAAAGGATGGATAAAGAACTGGAAAAGAGACTGTTTAACAGCCAGTTATATTCATCAGCTGAGTATCCCTTCATTTGCATTCAGTGATTATCAACTATCTAGGGCTTGCAGTGAATGGAGGGTTTTGCAGTTGGGGGATTCTAGCTTTTCAGTATCTAAAAAAATGGAAAAACTTATGAGAAGAAATAAGAAAAATGTAGTTTCTTTGAAAATCATATTTCTCTCCAGTTCCTGTGATCAGAATTGTTTTCAGAATGCTACTTAACGAAACTAGGCCGGGATATATGAGCCAACAATCCTAGTATTACAGTACTGTCTAGAGGGCTAAAGAGTTGTGTCTTCTGTCTTCTGGTTTTCCATGCCTGCCACACCAGTCTTTCCAGCTGCTTCAATCCTGTTGTCCCCTCTTCCTAAGCTTTGACCCTGCACTTGCATTTCAGAGGACCAGCAGGATAATTTTAAAAATAATAAAAAAAAAATCCTCTCCCATAATTTTCAGCCCCTGGAAGGTTTATGGGATTGTTCCTAAAAACTGAGGATCAGATGAAGACTGGGGATGCATGTGATATTTCATGGTTTTACATCATTCTCTGACTTTCCTTAAGCCTGGCTTAGTCTGCCTTTTCAGGTATTTCACCCATGTCTCAGGGTATAGTTTTCAAAACAATAATTATTCTTGGTGGAGCTCCCTGATGAGAACCCCCCAGTGAGGTAAGGGAAATCATAGATAGATGTCCATAGGTTATGATAGAAATACATTTTTAAAATCATAGTTACATATTTGTAATGGCTTTACCTTTTTGACACAAATTGCCATCCTTTCGGATCCTACATGTTCAAAGTGTGTTTCCTGTATGCCTGCTGGATTTAGACCTGTGGGTGTGTACACAATACAGTGATACTGCATATGCAAAGCTAGTTTATATTATAATGATGTAAATCTATATTGAAATTGCTGTATGTTGGCAAGCTGTCCAACACATTTAATAAATATTTCTTTCAACAGATAATATTTTGGTATCAGTTATCTCAGGATTCCCAGCTCTCTGTCTTTAAGAGAACCGTCCTTAGTGAGGATTTGCAAAATCTAGGTGACATGACCGGTTTGTCCAAGAGGCAGTGGACTAAAGCAAATATTCTTATAGAAAGCAAACCTGAGGAAATGTCATCACCTTTCCAGGTAGCTGTATTGGCAATTATATTTATTTTGTGTACAAATAGTTATTCCAATGTGGCTTTTAGAATTAATTTATTCTCATAATTTAAAATAATCTTTGCTTACACTTTTATAAAGAATTCCTTTAAGCTTTTTCTATAGATGTGGAAATAAAAGGGGAATGTCAATGTTTCAGAAGTTTATGCATTAAAATCACACATTTATGATGAAAATGTGATGTGCAGTATATTAAAAAAATTGGGATGAGTATTTGTGATACAGTTGTGGAAAAGGCGTATATCATTCTGGGGTGTTCTAATAGTACTGTTGTAAGCAAGACATGGGAGGTAATTGTCTTGCTCTACTCAGTACTGTATTTGTGAGGCCTCAGCTGGAGTACTGAGTCCAATTCTGAGTGCCACACTTTAGGAAAGATGTGGACAAATTGGAGACAGTCCAGAGGAGACAAAAACATGGTAAAAGGTTGAGAAAATCTGTCTTATGAGGTGAAAAAAATGGGCTTGTTTAGTCTTGAGAAAAGAAGACAGGGGGCAGGATTTGACAGGTCTTCAAATACGTAAAGGGCTATTATAAAGAAGATGGTGATCAATTGTTTTCTATGTCCACTAAAGGAAGGACAAGAAGTAATGGGCTAAATATGCAGCAAGGTAGATTTAGGTTCGACATTAGGAAATACTTTCTAATTATAAGGGTAGTTAAACTCTGGAATAGGCTTCCAAGGGACATTGTGGAATCCCCATCATTGGAAGTTTTCAAGAACTGGTTGGACAAAGACCTGTCAGGAAGGTCTAGTTTTACTTGTTGCTACCTCATCACATGGGGCTGGAGCTGATCACTTCTCAAAGTCCCTTCCAGCCCTACATTTCTATAATTTGATGATTATACTAAAAAAATAGCAGCTAATGATCTTGGCTACAGGGAGGGTTAATGCAGGGTCCTGGACATTTCAGTCAGTAACAATCAATACTTGCAGCATTGATCTCCCGCCACAGGGTTTAGTTTGACTTTCAGATTATCTCATACCTGCATTTAACTAGGTGTAGAAAACAACTGTTGAATCACTCACCAACTAAAACGTAAAGCATTTAACAAAGCAATCTTCCTGTTTTGATCTTTACATTTTGTATGCCACCTTCATAATAAAAACTGTCAAACTATGGATTACAGCCAGGGTCCTCAAACGTTTCTATAAGGAGATTGCTGCAGAGATATCACAATTGATTAGTTGTTGAGCAACTTTCCTTTCATTTCAGGTCACTTGGACCACTTCACCTCTCAGTCATAATTGATAATGTGCCTGTGGCTACTATAATAAAAATAGAAAAGTAGTACAGGGAAAGTGTTTGCATCTGTTACTTTATTTGATGCTGTTTAGCATGTGCAAATGAGGAGGAGAGTCAACAGCATAGGATCATCAAGTGCTCCATGGTGCACTTGTAGTCCATAGAGCACTTGTAGTCCATAGAGCACAATTTGAGAACCTGGCTTACAGGGTTTTTTTCTATTTTAATGGAACCAGGGTCAGATCTCTAGGCCACTACAAAATTAATGTTTCATCCATTCTCACCCATAGGATACATCCTCAGTGTTGATTCTGCAAATTGGTCATTAGCTCCCGCATTAAATATAATCCTTCATGTGGCATCGTAATATGGAAAATACATTACGTTTCCCTCATGGAATTCTTTTCCATGATGGGTGACGCAAACTGTTGACACTTCAGCAGAATCGAGGAATTTAATCAACCCAATTTCTGCTGTGCAGGATGCTGTTTGAACATCATTAGAGGTTAACAATGTGCTTATTTTATCAGATCAGTACCAAGAGGACAAAAGAAATAGCATTAAGCATTCCCAAATCAGCAATTATATATTGCACACTTCTTTAGTGTGTCAGTAATTTTCTTATATGAGAATTAATTGTCTTCACATTTATAGGTTTTGTTTTTATCCTTAGACATCTCATTAATATTGTTAGAAAAAAATCTGTAATAATTTCACATACTTCATTCCATATTGACATGGAAATTCTTGCCTCTTTTACTTTCTGAAAAGAGGCCATTCAATGATACTATTGCTGAATAACATTAGAATCACTTCCTGCAATGAGTCTTTGGAAAATGATGTAATGACCCCAAACTGAAAAGAGATCCTGTTTCGGAACCTACCTGATTTTGACAAATATTCTAGTAAAATCAAAGTAAATTATGGAACAGAGATATAGATAGGTCACATATAGAATACCTGATCAAACTGACTTATATAGGAGATCTCTAAAATTTTTATTTACCCACTTAGCATATCTAAAGTAGTCAGCTCTCCTAGAAATATTGTGCCCATTCCTAAGAGTACAGTATGGTACTAGAAATCACATCGCTGTGCCAGTCAAACTCTGGGCCCAACATACATTACAGAAGTATGGCCTTTAGGGATGGTGTATCAAATGTCATCATGTAAACTGCTCTACAGTTCTGCCTTATGCTATCAAATCCTGAGGTAAGATCCACAGCAAACCTCCATTGGTGCTTCCTGAAATTCCAATGCTACGTCAGTTTAGAAAACATGGATTCCTCAGCTGAATACTCTCCTTTCTGGATATGGTCAGAGACTGACATGTAGTGATTCCCACCAATAGGTACAAAGGGCCAGGCTGAGGGTTAAACACCCCCAGAGCCCTGACACATCAACTATGGGCAGTCAGTTCTGACTACAAGAGTGGAACAAGGCAATCTCCCTTCAAGCACATGGTGAGACATAATCACACTCCATCACAAGTCCCGCATGTCTTTTAGCACAGAATTTGCCTTCTGGAAGATGTAGGGGCAGATATTTTGGTAGATTTGCATCACTCCACCAGCATGAAGTCACCATTAACCTGGTGGATCTGGCCATATGAAAATTCCTCCTGAATGTGGGCGGATCCTTGGGTTGTATAGCACTGCCATAGTAGCTCCTACACCACCCTTAACTGTGAAGGGGTGTGGCAAGAGTGATTCCTGCCAGCTGGAATGGCCCCTTAGAAACTGTTTGCCTTTATTTGGGATCAGGCAATTGATCTGGAGTGCTCTGAAAAGTTTTCCTAAGGCATTTCATGGCTGGATGGTCGTGTGAACATGTCTTGTTTCATAAATGTGCCAGCCGTCCCCTCCCCCATGATTTTATCATCAAGAAAACTTTTTAAAATAAGGCTAAGAAACAAAAACTATGTTTTACATCTGTGATATCCTGATGAGAGGGTGTAGTTAAGTGAATCAATATAGCTCTCCAGTGACTTTCAGGTATGAAATATGTTTTTCTTTTTTTACCATGGCTGGCAGGGAGTTTGGGGCATTGTGTGTTTAAAAGTATCTTTATATGCACACATTACTCTATATGTATTTCTTATATGGAAATGTTTTATTGACCTCAGCAGACATGGTATAAATGAACTCATGTCTCAGTTAAATTGAGTTGTAAACCATCACATTTGGTTACCCTGAATAGCTCATTTAAAAAGGCATATAACTTAATGGTTCCACAAGGAAGACAGTACATTCAGGAAGTGATGATTATTATTGCTTAGGGTTGAAACAAGGTTGTTTAGGTTCCATAACTTTCTGTAAAGGTAGTTATGTCTTTGAGAGTTTAGTTGTAAGTTTCTGACTTGAATCTTACCATGCTAATCTCAACCATATGTTTCACTGGTTAATGACATTCTTCAAAACTGTGATGGTTGTAGATGGTATTTACTCTCCATACAGATACCGGGCATTATAAAGAAATGATATTTCCTTTTGTAATGTCAACTTTAATAAGGTTATTTATTTCTTTGTCATTATAGATCATTTTACAAGCCACTGTTCTATCAGAGAATGACACTGTTGCTATAGATGACATCAGTATAACAATGGAATGTGGTATTGCACATAAATCACTTTCAGATACCAGCCAAGAAAGCAAAGGCAAGTTAAATTAAAGCAAGCAAGTTTTTAAAAAAATAGGCTTGAAGGATAAAGTATGGTGTCAAGGTAGCTTTCTTTTCTATGCTTTGTTGCTCTTTCACAAAAAATATACTTCTAGTTAATGTAATTTTGTGTTTTTCCCATAACAAAAGAATTAAACAATGAAATAGCTAACTAGATTGTCAGATATTTTTAGCCTTTTATTGACAACGAATTCCAGAATAATTTGAATTAGATATTACAAATCATAAAATTCATACTTCAGAGTAATGTGGCCTTGTTAAAGTCAATGAGTGTGAAAAAGGATGCTACCAAAGTAGCTTTCAGCTGTATGGTTACACAGACACAGACTAAAAGCAAGTAAATAGATATTATGTTGTACCCAGGCCCTAGTTATACTATAAAACAGGCCTGCACAACTCGTAAAGCGGCGAGGGCCATATTACTCCAAAGAAAACAACTGAGGGCTGAAACCCCCCAAGCGCCGCCAAACCCCGCCCCCCCCAGCACCACCCAGCCCCCCCGAAACACAACACCCCCCCACACCCAGCACCGCCCACCCCACGGAAACAACCTCCCCAGCGCCGCCGAACCCCCCACGCGCCATCTGCTCCACGGAATTAAACCCTCTTCCCCAGTGCCGCCCCACCGAAACAGCAGTATTGAACCTCGGTAATATGTTATAGCGGCCCCTAAGGTAGTATAATTAAGGTAAAAGAAAAATGTCTTTTTGCTAGAAGTAGACTAAGATCTTCCCCCCCACTTTGTAATCGATTGCCCTGTTGAATGAATGAGGTGTGAATGAGGAAGGCGTGGAAGGCAGGCACCTCTGGACAGCTGCAACGCTTGGAGAGGGCAGGGCCAGCTCTAGGATTTTTGCCGCCCCAAGCAAAAAAATTTTTGGCCGCCTCCCCTTTCTTTTTTGTGCCCCCGGCCCCACCTCAACTCCACCCCTTCCGAACCCCTTCCCCAAATCCCCAGCACTGCCTCCTCCCCGGCGTGCCGCATTTCTTGCCCCCATTGCTTCCTACGGGCCCCCCATGACGTCCCGCCCTAGCTCACCTCCACTCCGCCTGCTCCCCAGAGGCATGCCGCCGCTCCGCTTCTCCCCCGTCCCTCTCAGGCGAGGGAGGGCGGAGAAGTGGAGCAGCAGCGCGTTCAGGGGAGCAGGCGGAGCAGAGGTGAGCTAGGGTGGGGGGGCGCAGGAAGTAATGGGGGGGTTAGAGGAACCGCTCCCCACTCCAGCTCACCTCCGCTCCACCACCAGCGCCTCCCCCGAGCACCCGCCGCTCGGCTTCTCCTCCCTCCCAGCCTTGCTGCGCGAAATAGTGGTTTTGCACGTGGCAAGCCTGGGAGAGAGCGGGGAGAAGCAGAGCAGCGGTGCATTCAGGGGAGCAGGCGGAGCGGAGGTGAGCTAAGGTGTGGGGGTGCAGGAAGTAACGGGGGGGGTAGAGGAACCACTCCCCACTCCAGCTCACCTCTGCCGCCTCCCCCGAGCACCCCGCCGCTTGGCTTCTCCTCCCTCCCAGCCTTGCTGCGCAAAACAGCTGTTTCGCGCGCAGCAAGCCTGGTAGGGAGGGAGAAGAAGCGGAGCGGTGGCGGTTCACTCAGGGGAGCAGGTGGAGGCGGAGCGGAGGCGAGCTGGGGCAGCGAGGGCACTTTTTCCCCATGCCCCGGAGTCGGCACCTATGATGGCCGGCGCCAGAATGCCGCTCCTAGAAATGTGCCGCCCCAAGCACCTGCTTGTTTTGCTGGGAGAGGGGATGGGAGCAAGACCAGATCAGTAGAACAGGTCAGCAACCGACTCACCACTCGCCTCCTCAGCTCCCTTGCCCCGGCTCGCCTACTCACCCCCCGCCACTGCCCGCCCACTCGCCTCCTCAGCCCTCCACCCTCCCGGCTCGCCTACTCATTCCCTGCCACTGCCCGCTCGCTCACCTACTCAGCCCCCCTCCCTCACCCACGGCTTGTCTACTCACCCTGCACCCTCTGCCCGCGGGCCGCACAGTGAGCCCATCTACTCAACCCCCGCGGGCCGCACAATGAGCCCACGCTGGCCGCATGTGGCCCCCGGGCCGCATGTTCTGCAGGCCTGCTATAAAACAAACCCCTTGCATAAAAAGCCATTAAAGTGTTTGTGGGAGTGATCTGATCACTTTTTATAAGGGTGTTAGGTGGAAAATAGAGCAAAACATAGGTCTGTTTGTGACCGTGCATATTCTGTAGTGAAGCCTATCATCTTATGTCTAACATGACTTGCTAGAGTTAGTTTCCATTAGAATCACAGTGATATAAATTGCAGCTGGATGGAAACAAAGTGTGACTTTTATGACAAAACTCCATCTGCATCATAAACATATACATCTCGGTACTTTTCAACACTGATGAATATGTTTGTTAAATAGAATAGTGTTACAAGGTAGCATGGGCATAGACAGTCTCTAGGGAAGTTACTGACGGTAGAAGTGTAACACAGAAACCTGAATGTCATCAATCCTTTTCTGGAAAATGTATGACATAGTGGGAATGTGGACCTTTTGGTTTTCAGATGCCTTCCCTGCTCCCCCATATATTCTACTGTATTAAGGCATTTAGGAATTAGTAGAAGAGAGTTCCTTTTTATAAAGGTTTCTTTAAAAACAGAAACACTACCCTCATATTAATCACATAGTAGTGTCATTTTTTAGATATTTACTTTTTAAGAAGGGCATACTTCCAGCAAAGTTCTAACCAGACTTCTTGGACTGGTATGCCACCAAATTCATTCACAAACTGAAAAAGAAAAAGTATGTCTTTTTTTTTTTTTTTTTTAACATTTTGGCTGAAATAAAGTTAGCACATTTTGGGTATCACTTACATTGAAATCTGTTCTTGACTCTCTTCTAACAAATACCTTGCTAACCGTGTAACACAGAACATCTGGCTTCTGGGAATTTCCTTATATAATAAACAGGAAACATTATGATCATAGTCAAGGGGCACAGTTGCTGACCTGATTCTTGCTAGGCACAAAACATTAATGCAAGATTTGCCCTTGATTGGTAGAGGTGAAAGCTATATGCTGTTGAAGTATCCATAATAAAGATGTCCTATGCATAGGATGTTCACTCTAAAATGGTTGACTTTCAATAGGAGTTGGTCATCTAACTCCCTTAGATGCTGTTGTGTTAATTTTGATGGAATATATGGGCCCAGAGGGTCAAAGATGTTAATATAGCCATGTCACTGTACAACACTAAACAATTAAATATGGTTTGAGCTCTTCAGTCCAGAGACTTTGGCCTGCTTAGTCTAATGGCAACAATCAACATTAAAAATCGTTAACCATTTATTAAAGATAGAGAAAAGGAAAAGCAATTAAAACATTTGAAATGTAAAATATCAAATAAGGTGTCCGTTTTAACAATATTCTTTATTCTCTTTAATTGTTGAGCTTTTACAGTCTTCGATGGTATTAACTGTCTTTTTGAAACAAGAGAAGCTAGTTGAGATGGTCTGGAGTTGTTGTTGTTGTTAGAGTCCAATCCCACTTCCTTGGAGACAAAACAAGATAAACATGCACAAGAGGACAGCAGCGATAGAAAGTTCAGCTTCTGTCTCTTGTGACAGGAGCTTGATGAGGGCAGTCAGGACCAAGGCTAAGAGCAGGGGCAAACCTGAGGCTGGAAGTAAAGATAATCAGGGTCCAGGCCAGCATTAATATCAAGGGTCAGAGTCCAAGTCAGGTTTCGGAGTCTGAGTCAGGAGACAAAGTCCAAATCAAGCTGAGGTCGAAGCCAGGAGAAACAAATGATCAGGGCAGCTACAGGAGATCCACATTGGACACTTACTGGATATTTCCTGGAATGCCCCTTAGGCTTATATAGGGCAGAGAGCCATGAGACTGCTGCCTATCAGATGCCTTCTGGTAGGACTTTCCATGGTCTGTGTCCACAGAAGGTCGTGGGCAGTGGAGAAGGATCTGGTTACAGCTACCTCTGGCTGGCAGCATAGAGCCTGGCAGCTCTGCCAGCCAAGGTTCTAGACCTGTGAGGCCTTACATCTTGTGCTGACTCTCGCTTGCAACCTTGTACCAGCATTGGGCTGTTTAGGGTGTGGCTTTTTGTTGCCTCTTTGGTCATAGGCTCACCGCATTGTTGCAAAGAGACAGTATTGGCTGGCTAAGCTAGACTCCTATTAAACAGAAGGGGGAGATAGGAAAGAGAAGAAATAAGGTGGTGGCAAGGAAAATAACACATGAAAGGAAGTGGTGAGAGCACAAACATAAGTTTCTCATTCTAGGAGTTGTTCAGGATTTAGTTGAAGCTGGTGATGTCATCTGGGTCCCTATCTCTGCCCTGGTCTGGTCAGGACATCTCTCGGGATCAGGGTGATAAAAGCCCAGTGGTGCCACAATGGATTGCGGGGTCCCAAGAGGTTGTGGGGGAGGCAGTCATGACTGTGAAGCTTGCTCCTTTCAGCCCATTGATTTTCTAGCTTAGCACCATGATTTCTGCTATCTTGGACAACTTAGGGTAGGTCTATACTACAAATTTACATTGGCACAGCTGCACCAATTCAGCTGCGCTGCTCTTGCATGTCTGTTGAGGACGCTCTATGCCAGTGGGGGGCAACCTGCGGCCCATGAGGGTAATCTGCTGGCGGGCTGCGAGACAGTTTGTTTACATTGACCATCCACAGACATGGACGCCCGTAGTTCCCAGTGGTTCGCTGTTCCCGGCCAATGGGAGCTGTGTGAAGCAGCAGCCAGCACGTCCCTGAGGTCCATGCTGCGCAGATCCCATTGGCTGGGAATGGCAAACCACAGCCACTGGGAGCTGCGGGCAGCCGTGACTGAGGACGGTCAACGTAAACAAACTCTCGCGGCCCACCAGCGGATTACCCTGATGGGCCGCGTGCGGGCCACAGGCTGCAGGTTGCCAACCACTGCTCTATGCCGATGGGCGTTCTCCCATCAGCTTAATAACTCCACCTCCTTGAGAGGTGGTAGCTCGGTCAGTGAGAGAAGCTCTCCCATCGCCATAGCGCTGTCTACACAGCGGGTGAAGGTCGCTATAACTACATCGCTCAGGGGTGTGGATTTTTCACACTCTGAGCAATGTAGTTAAACCAAAGTAAATATGTAGTGTAGACCAAGCCTTAGAGCAGGCGTAGGCAACCTATGGCACGGGTGATTTTCAGTGGCACTCACACTGCCGGGGTCCTGGCCACCAGTCTGGCGGGGCTCTACATTTTAATTTAATTTTAAAGGAAGCTTCTTGACTTATAGAAAAAGACCTTTTAAACTTTTATAGACTTATAGAAAAAGACCTTTTAAAAACGTTAAAATGTATTACTGGCACGCGAAACCTTACATTAGAGTGAATAAATGAAGACTCGGCACACCACTTCTGAAAGGTTGCTGACCCCTGCCTTAGAGTATAGGCCTCTGCACATCAGTGCTTTTGAAAATCCTGTCTTTAGATTTCAGAGTAACAGCCGTGTTAGTCTGTATCCGCAAAAAGAAGAACAGGAGTACTTGTGGCACCTTAGAGACTAATAAATTTGTTAGTCTCTAAGGTGCCACAAGTACTCCTGTTCTTCTTTTTGTCTTTAGATTCTAAGCTTTTCTAGGCAAGTACATAATTTATCAGCACTATGGTGCACCCAACACACTTAGGGATGTCATGGAAAATAATAATACACAAGTAGAAGGCTGCTGTCATCTAGAAAGGAGAATAACATTAACTGGATTTCTAGTTCACCAAAGATGGTGTGAAAAAGTCACTTTATATATAACTGATTCCATCTGCGTGCACTATTATATATGTAAATGAACATCTCTTTTTTTTCTTTTTTTTTTTAAAGGGGTAGCAAACTTTACAACCACTGAATCTTCATCCCTTTATTGTCCACGGGGTTATTTACCCTGTGAAGATGGAGCCTGTATTTCATCTGACAAGTTTTGTGATTTCACACCTGATTGCTCAAATGGGGATGATGAAGCCAAATGCTGTAAGTGAAAACATATTGACTAGTAACTCATGCTGTAAGGACATATATACATACTCACTGGGAGTCTTTTGGCCAGATTTCCATTACTTCATGAATGGTGTTATTTAATCAAGAGTAAAAACTCCAGAGATGCAGTGCTTTCAATCTGAGTCTGTATTGATGTCTGTTTGTACTCTTTGTACAGCTGCCCTGTTAAAATTTAAAACAAAAAAGCTGTACACTGACTTATCAGCAGAATGGAACTGTTTAAAAGAGTGTTTTATTTTACAACACCTATAATGTAAAGTACTAGATACATTTTTATGCTGGGCTGAGAAAATTATTACCATAGTAGTCAAGGCCTGATTTTTCAAAGATGAGCACACACAGTTGCACATGTCTAATTTTCACATACAAGTGCTACAATTGGATTTGTAAATCTAATATTTATGCATAGACCTGGCCGTTTAGAAGCATGTACAGAGGCAGTTACTCAGTTTGCACAAGCAAACATGGTTGCATATGTCAACTTTCAAAATTAGACCCTTACTGTTAACTTAGTTACTGACCATGTTGTTATAAAAGCCCATGAGCCATGATCATTATACCAAGTTACCATGCATTTGCTGATTTTTCCAAAGGAGATACTGTCACAGATCCATAGGATCAGTGCTATGCCCTCAGCTTTGCTTGAAAGAACCTCTTCTGTGTGCCAAAGTCCCAAGGGAACTCAGTCTTCCTTCAGGGTAGGCTATGCATCCTCACTGCCTCCTAAAGACTGAACTTCTGGGGTTTCAGCACTTCTGCTTCACACCATGAGCTCTGTTCAGTGAGTCCAACTGAGAGAGACTCCTGGTAGAGACTAGTACACTCTTCAGGGATTAATGCACTTCACCAAATATTTGCAGAGACACTCAGATAGCATTGTCAAAACAGTAGGGTTTATTAGTCAACTCTAGTATAGCATAAAAAGTCCTTAGGTTAGCACAGAAAAATGTAGGGTAAAGCATAGCTCAACTCCATTCTGGTTAGCTCAGAGCCCAGCCAAGCTGTAGTGAACTCCATGTTCAGGCTCTGTCTGTCTCTCAGTTTGACCTTCTTAGTCAGTTCCCAGGTGAGAGCTCCCAGCTACTTCCAGAAGCCAACTATTGTGCCCCACCCCACATCTTCCCAGTTCTTTATTCTCAAGATGGTGGATTTTGCTCAGCTTCTCTGCTGAGAGGTGAGGAAATCCATCTCCCTCTAGGTCATAAGTTGTTGGGTGTCAATGCCTGGGTGAGATATACCTATCTCATAGAGCTGGAAGGACCCCGAAAAGTCATCGCGTCCAGCCCCCTGCCTTCACTAGCAGGACCAAGTACTGATTTTGCCCCAGATTCCTAAGTGGCCCCCTCAAGGATTGAACTCACAATCCTGGGTTTAGCAGGCCAATGCTCAAACCACTGAGCTATCCCTCTCCCAGGTGATTGGATTTGTCATTGTCTTCTTGGATTCTATAGGGTCAGCCTCAGCCAGTTTTTTTTAATGACCCATTCAGGCTCAGACAGCTAGGCGACATTCATACCTATGTCTCTCAGCCTGCCCTGAGAGCAAACAGTCCTCCCCCTGCCCTCACTGGATAGCCATGAGGCACACATAGGATTAATAAAATATTACAGAAAATTATCACTTCATCACAGGTACTATAAGCAATACTTAGTAAAAGATTATTGGAAAATATAGCATGATTATTTTTTGATAATTAAGTAAAAGACCAGTGCAAATATAGTATCAACATTGTATTATCTAAAAAGAAGCTTGTAGTATTCTCTTACTCCATATAGTATCATGTGTTACTGAATATGATCAGAGCTACAATGTAACATTTTGCCACAGTTGCAAATAGGACTCAAAGATCCTACTTGTTAATTATCAGTTTTGGAGAGGGAATTTCATAGTCAGTGCTCATGAAAATGATCCTGGGACCAATGCAGCTACAACACTGCAAAGTAGTGCCAACAGACAGCTGAAATGAGGACAAGTACAGTGGAGTCTTCTCCCTACCCCCACCCCCCGTCCCCAGTAACCTTTAGTCCTGCAACATCCCTACAATTCTAGTGATTGGACCTCTCTTGAATAAAGCAATTGCTCTCAATTTTAAAATGGTTTGTAACAAGTTGTATTCAAGTGTTGGGGCTCCAAACGATGAATGCACTGGGCTAGAAACACACTTTCTCTCTTTAAAGACCATGTTCTCAAAGATAGAGGTAAAAAGGAAGCAACCAGCAGGGGTTAACCAGAGGCATCTGCTTCCTTCCTTTAATTATGGGAGAAGGGGAAGGCAGTTGTGTTTATCACAGGACACCAGCAAGGAGACCAGGTGGATCCCATTACTTTAATGAAAGGGGATGAAGGAGAGATACCCGGGGGAAATACTTACCTGGCTGGAGCAAATATACTATTTTTCCTTACGCTTATTCTGTGTTATTTTGAATTGAATAAAATGATGAGGAGTAACTAGAAAAAGCTCAAATATCTGAGACCTTTTTTGTTTCATTTGTGGAGATAAATATGCTGTAAATTACTTCCATTAAAAAAATGGATCACTTGATGATTACCTGTTCTGTTCATTCCCTCTGAGTCACCTGCATTGGCCACTATCAGAAGACAGGATACTGGGCTGGATGGATCTTTGGTCTGACCCAGTATGGCCGGTCTTATGTTCTTGTTCTTAATCACCCTGCAAATTGAAGTGTTTTCAGTAGTAAAACTCAAAGCATTGGTGTGTCACTCAGCATTTGTTCTGGAATAAACCTTGCCCTCCCACTAGATTGTAGGAGGTGGATAGATGTTCGCAAAAAAAAAAAAACAGAAAGAGACCATTATGTTAATTTTCACTCAAAGATCTATTTGGGAGTTTGAATTTCTGGATTTCCAGGCAGTGATTAACTAGAACATTCTTACATAGATTCATAGATTCCAAGGCCAGAGGAACCTTTGTGATTGTTTACTCTGACCTCCTGCATAACACAGGTCATAGAACTTCCTTGAATTAATTCCTGTTTGAACTAGAGCTTCTTTTAGGGAGGGAAAATCTAATCTTTGTTTAAAGATTTCCAGTGATGGAGAATCCACCACAACTACTGCTAAATTGTTCCAATGGTTAATTGCCCTCAATGTTAAAAAAAATTGTACCTTATTTCTAGCCTAAAGCTGTTCAGCTTCAGCTTCCAGCCACTGGATCTTGTTATATATTCTGCAGCTAGATTGAAGAGCCCTCCCTCTGTTACCAAATTTCTATTCTCTATAAGTAGGTACTTATAGACTGTGATCAAGTCAGGCCTTACCCTTTTTGATAAGCTAAATAGATTTTTGCTACTGGATTTTCTCTATATAAGGCACATTTTCCAAACATGCAATCATTCTTGTGGCTCTTCTCTGAACCCTCTTCAGTTTATTATCATCCAAGTTGAACTGTGAACACCAGAACTGGACACCCTATTCCAGTAACCTCATATCAGTGCCAAATATAGAGGTAATATAACCTCCCTATTCCTACTCACTCTTTTCCTGTTTATGCATTGAAGGATTGCATAGGCCTTTTTTGCCACAGTGTCACACTGGGAAATTATGTTGAGCTGATTATTCACTATGTTCCCCAAGTCTTTTCAGGAGTCACTGCTTTCCGGGTCAGATTCCTTGATCTTGTAAGTATGGTCTGTAGTCTTTGTTCCTAGATGTATGACTTTACATTTGGCCATATTGAAATGCATATTGTTTGCTTGTGCCTAGCTTACCAAGTGATCCAGACCATTCTGTATCAGAGACCTATCTTTGTCTTCATCATTATTTACCATAATTTGTTTATTTACTATTATAGACAATTCTACCATTTTCTTCTAGTAATGGAGCAACACTATTGTTAGGATTCCTTTTGTTCCTAATGTATTTGAACTACTTCTTACTGTCCTTAACTCTGTCATAGATTTCTCCTTGCAGTATTTCAGTTCCCTTATCAATTTTCTACCGTTCTTTGCTTCTAATTTATCCTCATTGCTATTAGTTTCCCCCTTTTCCCATTTGTTTGTTTATATATCATTTATAGTTCTTTTCACATCCCATATAAAACAGATTATTTTTAACCAATATGGCCTCCTGTGTGATTATGTGTTTGGGGGAATTTAATAAAATCTTCTTAAACTGTTCCCAATTTTTCACATTTTTCTGTTTAACTTCTGTGTCCCAGCTGATTTGACTCATGATTGTTTTCAGCTTTGTGAAAATGGCCCTTTTAGCGCACCGTGTGTGTGTATGTGTGTAAATGGCCCTTTCAGTGCTCCATATGTGTGTATGACTTTATTCTGTTTCCATCTAACAAATGTGACTGAGTCATGATCACTGGTACCTACGCAACCACTAATTTTAGTTCTGTGATCAATTCCTCTTTCACTGTCATGATGAGGTGTAATATAGAATTCCGCCATGTTGGATGTAATACTTTTTGAGTTAGGAAATTATCCTCCATAATTTTTAGGAATTCCAAGAACTGTCTAGTACTGGCATAAGACCTCCAGCATTCATCACTCAGGTTGAAGTCCCCGATAATAATGACGTTTTCCCCTACACATTATAAAAGGTAGGTGATTAAGGAGCCATTTATCCTGTTCTCTAGTGTGATTGGGTGGTCTGTGGCAGACACCAACTAGTATTCCAGCTTGTGCTTTATCTATTAGGACATTGATCCAGAAGCATTCAAGGCCTTTTTTTTTTTTTTTGGAGTTGTGACTGATTCAGAAAGAGGTAATGCCATTTGTACATTGAATGCCACATCCCTTCTTTTGCCTACTCGAGTCTTCCTAAATAGGCTTAAGTTGAGTTTAATATCCCAAACATTTGAATCTTCCCTCCAGATTTCAGAACTCCTCTAGTTTATTACCCAGACTTCTAGCATTGGTGTATAGGTAATTAAAGTATTCCTTCTCTTCATGCAGTTTGGTTTCTTAATCGATTTTGTGATAAATGAGTGCTTAGTTGTTCTCCCTTTTCACCCTCCCCTTTTGTTGTTTGTTTAATTCACCTACTGTATCAAAGCATTCCCTGTGCTTCATCCAGGATGGAAGTCCTCTTAATCGCAAGGACCACATACATGGACTGTGGGTAGTAGCTCTTGAAACCCAACAAACTGCATTGAAGATGGTTATTTAAAAACAAAACAAAAACCCCTCACAACCTAAAGAGGAGCTGTTCCGCAGCATCTCTCATCCTATGATGCATGAACTGTTGTTAAAGGAGAACTGAGTAGTTTAGAGTGTGTAAAGAAAGCTTGTGAAACTATATAAGGATCCAAACCAAATCCTACCATCTGAACCAAGAATGTAGATTGGGATGAAAGTTTGCAGCTCAATTTATCTCTGTGATGGGCCAGATTTGAACTCTGAATATCCCAAAATTTGTGAAGATTTGTATTTGTATTTTAGTCTCTTCCTTCCTCCTAAAGTCTAGACTTTGATTTCAGAGTCTTGGAGAGAAGTTCAGATTTGGGGATTTAGTCCAACAACACAGCTGCAGATATTTTTAAACCAAAAACTCCAGTCAATCTTTAATAAAACTCTGAGAAGTGATGTTATTGTGATCCTGGGTCACTTTAATGTGCACTTAGGAAAGGGTAATGACACCTGTGCAAGTTTGCTCAGGAAGTTTGGTATGGACAGAAGAATAGGGCAGTGACTGCTGGAATTTGAGGGTGCCTATGACATGGTGATCAATGACTTGCTCTTCCATCACCCTATGTTTCACAAGCAGAACTGGTACAACCCAGATGGTCTCACCAGGATTGCTATTGATTATGCCCTCATTCACGATCATTGGCAGGCAACAGTTATGGTTGTATGAGTGCCCAGAGATGCTGAACTTGACATGACCATCAGCTTCTGCTAACAAAAGTGTGCCTCCAACTTCAAAGACCATTGCCAGCTCAGTGGTGGAGCCTCAGCCCTTCAAACTTCATCCATAAATCAGTGAGGAGATGCTCACTGCAGTCGGAGCTAAGAAAAAAGTGAAGCTACAATTGGAGTCTTTAAAGACTGCCAGACCCGGTCTCCACAACCTTTAAATCAATTTTGCAGCTGCAGGGGAAGGTGGGACCAGCTTGTCCAGTAAAGAATTGGGATGACAGCATCCTCCAGAGTCTGCAGGATCAGTTGCATCAAATGGAAGATCATTTCAAGATACTCCACAATTGTCTATTGTCTGTAGTCCATCTTCCACTTGAAGAAGAGGCAGAGGCTCTAGAAGATCCATCTTCCTTCAGCCAAGAAGAGATCTGGATCATAGTCCATAAGATGAAGTCTGGGAAATCACAAGGGGTCTGTAATGTTACCCCCTGAATTGCTGAAGACAGGTGAGAGTATTATTGTACCGTGGCTACATAGGCTCTTCCAGATCATCTAGTGCACTGATATCATCCCTGATGACTGGAGGAAGGAGGTTATTCTGCCTGTGTTTACGATAGAGATATCTTGTTGGTCCCAGGGAAAGTATTTGCTTCCTTGTTAATATCTCAAATCAATTATGCACTTTGGAGCATATGCCAGAATACTCAGTGCCGCTATAGACCTGGTTGTTCCACTGTTGACCAGATCTTTACCTTGAGATAGCTTTTTGAGAAGACGGCTGAACTTAATAAACTGTGAACATAACTTTTTATAGACTTCCACCAGACTTTCAGTTCAGTGCATTGAGCAAGTTTGTGGGATCTGATGAGGCATCTCAGCATCCCTGGGAAGATAGTGTCACTGATAAAAGAGCTCTATAATGGGATGGAAAGCTGCATTTGAGTCAATGGCACATACAAAGGACAGTTTCCTTCCTCCACAGGTGTTCAGCTAAGGCTGTGTTCTGTCACTATCATTGTTTAATATCAACTTAGATTGGTTGATGGATAAGCTTCAGGAGGCAGCTGTCGGTGGCATTGAGCTGAACATGATTCTGCTTCGAGATTTTGAATATGCCAGTGACATTGTCTTGTTATCTTAGTCTGGTGAATCACTTCAGCTGATGGACAATCTGGTCAGGCAAGGAGCAGAAGTCATTGGTCTGCTTATTAATCTGGATGAAACTAAGTCCCTGGCCATTTCCATCAAACAGCCTCTCGCTCCAGATTACAATGAGCTCAGATATTAACCTGTCCAGATGGACCATTGAGCAGGTGGTAGCTGTCAAATATTTCATCAGCATCATAGACTGTCCTGGAGGATGCTCAAAAGAAGTGGATGCTCGTAAAGCAACTGCTGCTGCCTTTTTTCAGGCTCTTCAGTGGTCTCTGTGAGGATATCATGACATCAAACTTGCTACAAAGCCATGGATCTATAGAACTACAGTTCTAGCAACTCTGTTTTATGGAAGTGAAAACTGGGGCCAACTGCCAAGGAAGGCTGAAGAACACCAGATTGACAGTTTTGATTCTTGTTGTCTCAGTCAGCTGTTCCATATCAAGAAGCAGGACAAGATCAGAAATGAGGATATTATAAGCCAAACTCAGCAACCTCCTCTATCAGCTCTGGTTCAGTTTCTCTTGGCTTTCTTGGTATGGATATAAAAAAATGGAAGATGAATGAATTCTGAAGTGTATGTACCAAGGAATGCCACTACATGGCTGGCGATCACATAAGCACCAAAAGTGTTGATGGTGTGACATGATTGCTAGTGGTGGACATATAAACTATCTTAAGCATCTTGCTAGATTGATCTGGGGGCACTCAGTTTGCAAGGAGGCCACATACCTTTGGGATTTGTGATAATGATGAAATCTCTGTATATGATGCCTTACTCATTGTGGTGTCTAGGCCAAGTGGGCTAGGATATTGTGCATATTATTTGAGATTATTTGAACTTGACACAGTTAACATTCCTTGCCGAGAGATGTCATAAATGATTACGCTATTGCACTGAATAGGTCAATTTGTTCATTGTTAATTGCAGTGTCAGTGCAAGTAACTAGAGAAATGTAATCCTGGTTTGCTCTGTGCAGTGTCTTAATGAAGCTCATAAATGGAATTGGGCCTGAACTTTACTGCCAGGTCTGAATTCAGGATATGAACAATCCCATATTTTAGAGGACTGGAATTCAGTGTTTGTATTCTCCCCATTAAGCAGTACTGGATAGGAACTGCGCTTTGAACCAAGATTCTGTGTCTGGATCCTGGCTTTTGGTCCTGGCCCAAAGCTACTTGCATTAGACTGCAATATTAAATTTCCTGTGCTGCCTATCAGAGAGCTCCCTGTTTGAACAGAATCTCAATCAATACCCTTAATGAAACAAGCAGCTTTAGTTAGGGTGACCAGATGTCCCGATAAGATCGGGACCGTCCCGATATTTCAGTGTCTGTCCCACGGTGTCTGTCCCACCAAAGATTGGTCAGGACGCATTTTGTCCCGATGTCTGCCGGCAGCACTGGGTTTTTGTTTTTTTTTTTCTTTTTGCTCAGCCGGGGCAGGACTCGGCTTTTTTTTCTTTTTTCTCTGCCAGCGGGCACCCCACCCCTATGTGTCCCTATATTTTCTTCCCCTCATCTGGTCACCCTACCTTTAGTACGTGTTAAAAAACACTAGATCTTAACATGAATAAAACCAGCATCTGCCATTATGCTAACTAGAAGCAAACAAAAGCATCCTAAACTCATTTCTTGTGGTGCACTGTCACTAAATAGGGCATAGGACAGAACCCTGGCCCTTGGTGGTGTATTTCTACTGAATAGGAGCAGAATTTCTCATTGTGTATTCCCTTGTAGATGATACTGGGAGAACTGCACCAGTCAGAGTATCGCCCTCCCAGAGCACTTCTAAATGCTGAATTGTATTCAAGTGCCTCACAGTACTAAATAGAGTAATAGCTCTTTACAGTCATCTCATTTTATTCTGACCCTTGATCTTAAAGGGCTTTGGATTAAAAAGTAATCATTTTAAAGTACCTGTCATTATGCTTAATCTCCACTGTAGTCAAATGTCTAAACAGCAGATTTGCCAAGATACACTGCTGTCTAAGGCGCTGATCCTGCAAACATGTAAGTAACATTAGTCTTATGAGTAATCCCATTGAATTCGCATGAGCAATGTACATGTATTGAGGTTCGAAGCATAAGGGCCTCATCCTTTTCCACTGAAATCAGTGGCAAAACTCCCTTTGACTTTGGTGGTGCAGGATCCAGCCCTTAGTGAGAGCAAATGCATGCTTTTTTTCTTAATCACATTTTATTAAAAATAATTTTTTAAACTTCTTCAAACTATTTATTTGGAAGAGATTTCCCTCTCCCCCCCATCAACTACATATTATCCCTAATGATCCTCATGTCACATTCCAAGTATTTTGTATGCAGAACTTTTATACTTTCTGAATATGACAAGGACTGACCTTTGAAGATAAAAATGAGAAGGGGGAAAGGAAGGTCCTGTGGTTAAAACACAAGGCAAGAAACAGACTGAGAATCTGAGCTCTGGTTCTAGCTCTGCCAAAGAACTCTCAAATGATCTCTGGCATGCTACTTGACAACTTTATGCCTTGGTTTCCCTCCCTGCAAAATGGAAATAAAAATACTTACCTACCTTAGAAGGGTATTGTGAGGATAAATACATTAATGTTTGTTCAGTGCTTTGAGGACTTTGGGTGGGAGCACAATGTAATAGCCAAGTTTCATTATATGTTTTATTGTTTACTGTGGCAACATTCAGGAATGAAAACATACAATACATCTTAGTTCATAACTTTTGTGATATACAGTATGTTTTTTTCCATAGAAATGTCTGTCACTGTTCCAAATATTAATTTCTCTCAGTGAAAAGAAATTTTGTTTTTCTTGTCATCTGTTGAGAATAGGCCACTTCCACCTTAATTGAATTGGCCTTGCTAGCAGACACCCCCCCACTTGGTAAGGCAACTCCTATCTTTTCATGTGCTGTAATATATATATACTTTACTGCTTACTGTATTTTTCACTCCATGCATCTGATGAAGTGGGTTTTAGCCCATGATAGCTTATGCCCAAATAAATTTGTTAGTCTCTAAGGTGCCACAAGGACTCCTCGTTCTTTTTGCTGATACAGACTAACACGGCTACCACTCTGAAACCTTCTAGACCAGAGGTTCTCAACTTTTTTTTCTTTCTGAGGCCTCCCCAACATGCTATAAAAACTCCACGGTCCACCTGTGCCACAATAACTGATTTCCTGCATATAAAAACAGGACCGGTGTTATGGGGTAGCAAGCAGGCAATTGCCTGGGGCCCATGCCCGAGGGCCCCCACGAAGCTACATTACTCAGGCTTCAGCCCCGGGTGATGGGGCTCAAGGCTTGGACTTCAGCCCCTTGTGGTGGGACTTCGGCTTTCTGCCCTGGGCCCCAGCGAGTTTAATGCTGGCCCTGCTTGGCGGCCCCCCTGAAACCTGCTTGAGGCCCCTTAGGAGGCCCCAAACCCCTGTTCTAGACTCTTTAAGGTCTTTTCAACCCAGACTGGTTGCCCTGCTCTTAAACTTTTCACTCTCTCAAAACATTCTTAGTGTTTATTTCCTCTATATCTAACTTTCAAATGCTCTTTATACACATCTCAATCATATTTGGTAATTTATTTTTCTTTTAATTAACATCACTGATTTTCCATAGATCTCCATGCAGCTCTAACCCCTGAAAATCTTTCAGCTTTGTTGCACTCTTCTGTAGTTTTTTCCAAGTGGATTAATATATGTTATAAAATACTATGAGCTGAGTGAATAACTGTTTTTTGTTTGTTTGGTGGCCAAACGAAAAAAAAATCTCAAAAAAGTCAGTTTTTGCTTTGTTCCCCCCTGTAGACATGCCCTTCATTGCTCATTGCACAAATTTGCGGGAGACCACTCTTTCACACACCAGTGCCCTTTTATTTCCTTGTATTTTCCCACCACCACGTATATACAGCTTTATACAGTTCGCTATCAGGCAGGTAGCCCCTTGGGGAACAGCTTGCTCTTACAGTTAGCTGGGAGCAACAGGCCCTCTCTCCTCACTTTCCTGTTCCTCCTACTTCCTTCCTGCTAGCTTTATAGGCCTTCCCCCATCAAGCTCCCAGGTGTTTCTCTTTTAGGGCTTTAATCAGCCACAGCCTGCCAGCTCCAATCATTTCCCCTTACTGGGAGCTGAGCTAGTAGACGCTGAGCTAACAGGGACTGAGTCAGTGCCTTTTGGCCAGCACCCTGTTACACCCGCACGCTCACACTTTTCAAAAAACATATATCTAGTTAATATCTAGAAAAGTAATTTCTAAACAAAAAGTTGGAAAGTGTTGCTTTTTTTATCAATTCACCAAAAAATAAAAAATAAATTCATTTTGAGTCAATCCAGAGTTGTATATTTTTGGCAAATAAACTATTTGTCTGAAAAAATTTGCCCAGAGCTATATAATATGTAATGAAAATAACAACAAAATACCATTAATTGAAATCTAAGAATATTTATCCCAGAAGCATGGTGAGAATGAACAAGACTCTCATACAAAACTACATACAGACAACTGATTTTTTTGTTTTGTTTGATGGCTGAACTGAAAATTTGGGGAGAAAATTGTTTCGGGTTGACACAAAATTAAATTTTTTAGATTACTTTGTGAACTCAAAAAGTCAGGAGAGAAAATTGTGTGGGGTCAAATGAGACATTGTCTTCAATCTGAAACAAATGTTTTGTTTCCCTTTTGAGGTTTTAAACCTTTTTTTTTTAGTATAATGGAAGTAAAATTTGAAATTAAATGTCATTTTGAATAAAAAAAAAATCAAAAGGTTTTGTTTTTATAAATGTCAAAACAATGTTTTGATTTTTTTTTAATTTTCAACCAGTACAGATCTCATGACTTTGTGTCAAATTTGCCAGTGTTTCATCTGACCTGCATCTATGTTTTTTCATCCAAAAAAATTTGCCTAGCATTACTTGTGTGGACATTAAAATGCTTACAAAATGTAACCTTCTGCCACCATACTGTATTATTTATTTGTGTTGTGATAGCATCTAGAGGTCTCCATTTAGAATCCTCACCAAGTAGTATATTTAGAAAAGTGATCTATCACAATTATTTGTGTCTTCTGTAACACCAGTATATACCATCAGTGCCAAAACCTGCATTATACATTTTGGAAGAAATCTAAAAACTTTCTTTTCCAATCTAATGACGATGATGGCCTAATTGATAAGACATGAGACTGAGAGTCTGGAGACCTCAGTTCTATTACTGACCTGATGTGTGACCTTGGGCAAGTCATTTCACTTCTGTGTGTCCCACTTTTTATCTGTTTTGTCTATACTGTAAGATCTCTGGGCAGGGACTGTCTCTTGATATGTGTTTGTATGACAGCGATTTGGTCTCAAGTCTCACAGTATCTGTTGTTTTTCTTAAATCCCAGCTCTCAGAGTTATTCTATTATGTGAGAATCTTTGTTTACATTTAAACAAAAACTAAAAAATGTCTAGCCTCGTGTTTTCAGAGAAACGCCTGAAAATGTGAACCAGAAAAGCTAAAAAAACCAAACCAAAGCAAGAAACAAAAACCAGAAGGCAAATAAAGATGTATTTATTTAAAAAAAACCCACATGATTTTTATGCCCATCTCAGGAGATTTTAGTTCTGAGGTCTGTTGATATTGAAATATTGAATAGCTGCTCAGTAAGTGAGCACCATCTATGCTATGCATTCAATGAGGTGGGGTCTTATGGAAAAAATAGAATGTGATCATGTAATAACATGTTAATTAAACTGTATCACAATACATACACACAAAACATACAGTAAAAGGGAATATTTACTTAGTATATTTAGCCTGTTACAGTGTAAAGTCAGAATCACATCTCTAGATGGCAGTGTTAGTTTTACAAATTATTTTTCTCTTCTGATTTTGCCTGTCTTGAATGAGAAATTCTTCCTTCATTAAACAAGGCAAATTATCTATGTGCTGTGCCTACCAAACTGTCATGTCTGTCTATTCCTAAAATAAGCCTGTCATGCTGGCTGGGGTGGATTACCAGTGTCAGTGCCTGCCTCAGGGCAGACGCCCCAAACTGGTGGTGTCTTCTACAATTAGATTTCATCAAGCCAGTAACAAATGTGAAGTCCTCTATCACTATACCAGTCTTACCATGGAGTTAGACAGTCCCCTTCAACTCTCCAGCCTATCTTGCCACTCAGACAAACTGAACTTTGTGATAATGGTCACTTAAACCAAAAATCACACTACATCAGGTTTCTCCCAGTACCAAGAGACCAGTCACTTGCCCCAGATCAATGTGTACTCCAGATCACACACCAAAGGTTTACTAGCTACGAAAAAGAATGAGAGTTATTGAGAGGTGAAAGTATGTAAAATATATGTACAGGTGAATCACAGTTTGTAACTTCAAATGGTGGCCGTGATGTAATAAACTGCCAATTTCCTAAAAATCTTTCAGTGCTACCCAAAATAATTCTGGGGATTTCTGTCTTCTCATTCAATTATTCTGTCCTGTTAGAATCCAAACGGTCCAGAAATAAAGCATCTCTCTTTGAATCCATATTTCTATCTTCTTTTCAGAGAAGACAAGCTGACAGTCTCTCTATCCACGTGGGCTTTTCCTTTGATGATGATGATGGGCAAGGAATGCACTTTGCACCTCTGACCTTAGGTCATCACCACGATGGACATTTGTTTTGGAATTAGCACCTTTTCCCCGAAAAAGTCCTTCATTAGCATTCCCCAAGGCTTCTTTGATGTCTGATGAGTTATTTAGTTACAGAGGTATAGACAGTGTAAATGTTTATTATTACATTGTAACAGGAACAGGTGAGTGAAAACAATGCATGTAACATCCCATTAGTTTTACGAAGTTTAAACACCCAAAACACTAATTGCTTTGATCTATACTAATACACAAGTGAATTGACCTGAATTCACTCTGACATTACCTGGTCTGCTACTGTCACAAAGTCCACATGATTGAAATCACAGCTAGTTCTATTACATGGCTGTTGTAATGGATTTCCCCAGACCCACTGACTGGTGGAATGGAAAGTGAAAGAAAAAGTGTTTGGGAGCATTGTGCTATATCTGCATTAAAGGATTGCTGAATTTAAAGACAATGTGGTTGTGTTTACTTGAACACCCCACGCTTACACACTATTTTGCTTTAGTAGATAGACCCCTAAGCATAGGTTCTTATTTTTAGTTTAAATTTAGTTTATATTTTTTAAAAGGTTCTAGTTTCAGGGCTCCTGTAGTTGACATTGTGCCGCTTGGTGTTACAAATGGATTCCCTGTGGCTTTACTTATTTCGCTTGCTAGTGTACCTAAAGCTAAACGTTCATCACATGATCCCAAAAGTGTAGGTTTGAGATAAGGAATTAGCAAATTTCAAGAAATGACTTCTTGGGGAAGAGGTAGTCTTCCACTTGTTTGAAGATGGTCTGCAATCTCCCCTCACTAAGAATCCAGTTCAGTAAAGAACTTAAGCATGTGAATTTGACTCATTTGACTCATTGATTTCACTTTTCAGAAACCACAGTGAACCGAAGTAGAGTAAGGGAGGGTTCATTAGGAGCCTGAGTTGACCAAACCATCGGACCTTCAAATACAGTTTTGCTTGTATCTGGTTTATATTTGAGGCACTAATTTGTTACTTTTGTCTGAAATATTGCAGTTTGCTCACACTTAAGATAAGCATTTATCTTTTTATTCTAGAAATTAGGCTGGCATTACTACAAGAATAATCTCACATTGTATTTTAGAATCTGTTGTGCAATCAAGAAGTGGCACACATGAGAGGAATAGTGTATATGGGAATAAAGACCTTATATAAATGTTATTTATTTTTATTTTAAATTGGTTCTGTCTTGATAAAGCTTTAAAGTAACTTTTCTCTATCAAGATGGATATTACCAAAGATAAGATGATGTATGGCCTAGTTGCTAAATTAAAAAAATTACCATAATTTGTCATGTTTGCAAGAGAAATGGTGACTTTGGGTCATAAAATGTTGACATGTATCTTTAATCTTCTGATGGATGAATGTTGAGGGGCTGTTGGTTGCTAGAGTCTCTTTCAATCAGTTATTTTTTTATAAGATTTTAGTTCACACTTTCCATAAAATGGTGAAATAATGTCATCTCAAGACCTTTTCACTGAGGCCATGACAGCTACTTCAGAAATGTTCTCTGGTCTGTATTTTTGATATTTTTGGGGATGTGGATGTCTCCAAATATTTTTGTTAATTGCTGGCTTAAGCAGGACTTTCCCAAAATTGACATTAGCTAAGGATAACTTAACTCGATTCTGATCAGAGTAGGTTGCATGGCTCCAAGATAGGCCTTGTAAGTGATTTTTCCAGTGCCTTGTAGGGAGCTGCTGGAAGGCAGAGTAAACAAAGTTTGCAAACTATAAGAATCAACAGTGAGACCAAGAAACCTCACCTTTCAGGTCAACAAAACCACCTGAGGGAAGACTGACATTCCTGAAACCCTAAAGCTAGCTAGTCAAGACATCAACAAACAGGCTACACTAGTCTTTGAGCAGTCTTTCTGCAGCCAAAGAAAGCCCACTAATAAGAAGTGCTGTTCTAGCAACACCCTCTGGTACATTGTTTGCAGTTTCAGCTAGAGCTGGGGAAAATGGTTTTCCCGTTCGATGAAAATTTTCAAGATTTCAAATATTTTCCCATTTCATATCAAGACAAAAAGCAAGTTCTTTAAAATTTTTCACAAAAAGGTGGAGAGAGAATGAGTAGCCACTTGCCTGGTAGTTAAGAGCACTCATTTGGGATGTGGGAAACCAAGGTTCAAGTTCCTGCTCTGAATCAGGCAGAATAGAGATGTGAATCTATATCTTCCACTGCCCAGTTGATTGTTCTAACTTCCAGTCTAGTACTTATTCTGAGGTGGAGTTCTCTCCCAATGAAAAAATCACTGCATCAAAACTTTCCTATCCAGCTTTATTTCCAGCTTCTATGCCAGGCCAATCCAGAGGACTTCCCTCTTATCTTTAGTATCTTATTTTTTCTTTTTCTAGTTTTGTCTTTTTGTTTTTATTCACTTGGCGACATACCAGCATTCTTATCCTTTAACTTTAGGATGCAAAAGTGCAGTTGTATGCGTGCATGCATTTGAGCACCGGTGAAGTCCATCCAAGGAAGATGCCAGAAAAAAGTTCCTCCAGTTTAAACCGCCCTAACAATAATCTTATAAAATACTTAATAAAATGGGTTCTGTATTTTGTGTTTGAGTCCTAGGAAACTTAAAGCTCTCAGCTGTAAACTGCCAAACAAGAGTCACCAAGCTTTCATTTATCAGTGTTCTCTTAAAATCTGGATTGTAATATCTGAGGGGGAGAGGAGGGAGAAAGGGTTAGCTACCACACTAGAATTGAAATCTAATGAGGAAACTTTATAATTGGCTTTGAGATTGTAGTTAAACATGAGATAATTTGATTTCAATATCAAAATATTTAACCCCAGCTCCAGGTTACAGATTAGATTGACATGGGTAAAACTCTATAGTTGAGGTTTGTAGCCAACCAGATAGCTACTTTCTTAGATTCCTTTTTAGAATTTATATGGATTAATTATTGGTTATATTTATTTGATTACTTTACTAATTGAATGATTTAATTCCAGTGCAACACTGATGCTAACCTGTTGATTTGTTTTTGATTTGATAGTTGCAATGCTTTACTTTTCATTTAGTATTACCAACAGTAGGTTAGCTGTGGTGATTTTTTTCTTTATCTTTATTTAATATTTTTAATAATTTACAAAACTGATACAGATAGATACAGACCGAGGAGTACAAGTAAACAATGAGATAATTGTGGTCAGCCTGATAGGCAGCAGTCTCTGCATACCACCAGCCTAACCTTTGTTTTCTTTACTTAAATTACAACTTCAGATAACCAAACTATTCTGGACCTTTAAAGGTTTGGTTTGACTTTTAGCTGAAAGTTTGAGTCAATTCTTATTCTGTCTAAGTATATTCATGCATTCCTAAATTGAATGCATGGTCTACTGCTTCCTTTCTTTTATGTTCCATCTTTTCACTCTTGGATGCAAGTCATCTGGGCTTGGAGACGTAGCTGGTTTAGCTTCTTTATTTACCTCTTTTGGTGTAACACCTGTGTCGGAAGTTTGTTCTTTTCTTTGCTGCTGCTCCCTTGGAATACAGAACATGGTTTCATATTTTTCCTGTTGGCTCTGGTGAGCAAAAACTAAAGGAGAAATAGTTTTCCTTGCCTATCTGTTGCTTCCTCTCTAATTATGTTCCTTCAATGCACCTACAGTCAACTCCACCAAACCCTGGCTCCTTATAGATTTGCAAAATATTATTCGTCGTCTTGTCATTTTTCATCAAGATTTTCTTAATCATTCTCTTATTTGTCATCTACGCTATATCTGCTTTTGGCATCAGCAGCACTGTTGATTTATATACCCCATATGAACTTGATCACACCCTGAATTTCCTTGTTGTCTTTCATTTCTAGGGTATTTATTTCTCAGTGGTATTCATAATGGAATATTTTATCTAATACACTCTACTTAATAGCCCCCAAAATTAGCGCTTCACCCCGATGGCCAAATGTTACATAAGCCTTTAAAATATGTGTCAAAGATTCTAATCAATCTCTTATGGAAATACCATATACAGTCAATAATTCTTCATTATTAAAAATAAAAATGGTACTTAAAGCATATGATAAAGCTTGAAAATGATGGACGACATAAAACAGTGCAGAAAAAAGATAGAAATAACATTAGGTTAATTTATTTAGGCTATCTGAAGTTTTCTATATCCTCAATTTTTAGGATTCAGCATTTTAATGCCCATAAATGACTGTTTATTGCTGTAAATTAACACCACCTTTTCCAAGGGACTCGGATAAATTTGAGTTTAAAATGTACATTAACTTCTGTGTTGTGATCAGATGCAATTGAGTTTTATGGCCAGAAAGGCTATGGCATAAGTGTGCTACTTGCTGAAGTTTCAGGTATTCTTTGAGGAGAATGTGAGTGAGGCTTAGGTTACCATGGCTGTCCACAGTTTTATTAAATCCATTTTATATGAATAAGTAATAAATCTCTGTATAAAATAACTACTCAAACAATTCTCTTTTAAACTCTCTTTTATAAAAAGAATGTATATATTGCAGGAATAAAATACCATTACATTTGAGCAATTATATTTAGGAGAGTGGATTCTGTTATTTTCTCATTTTTTGGTGTCACATATTTGTCAAGATTTCAGTAAATTACCTCAACACTTCCCATTTCTCCTCTGTCATCTTTTCACTTGCTTGAATATCTAGATATACTTCATTTAGCATTACACACATTTTCTTAAATTTTTACTTTTCCTTTAAATTAACCCCTCTGTCTTATCATTTTGGGGATGCAGCGAATGTATTTTCGCACTTAACTAGGCTGTGGTCTTAGGTCTTTTTCACAGAAATCCTACTTTCACCTGTTCGTTAATATCTTATGATTAAGGTCATGTTTTAGTCACGAGTATTTTTAGTAAAAGTCATGGACAGGTCATGGGCAGTAAACAAAAATTCACAACTCATGACCTGTTCATGACTTTTACTATATACCTCTAACTAAAACTTGGGCTGGGGTCCATGGGTGCTCTGGGGGGCTGGGCTGGGGACGCCGTGGGTGCTGGGGAGGATGGCCTGGGACCCCCACTGGTGCTGGGGGGAAGGCGGTCAGCAGCATACAGCCTGGGACCCCCGCTGGCACTGGTGCGGGGGTACAGGCAGTGGCGCATGGCCTGGGACTCATGCTGGCGGGGGGTGATCAGCAGCATGTGGCCCAGGCCCCCCACTGGTGCTGGGGGGAGTGCGGGCAGCAGGCTCCCTACCTGGCTTCAACCAGCATGTCTCTTCAGCTCCTAGGGGGAGGGGCGGCCAGGGGGGCTCTGTGTGCTGCTCCTGCCACAAGCGCCGGCTCTGCAGCTCCCATTGGATGGGAACCGCAGCCAATGGGAGATGTGAGTGTGGCGCCTGCGGGCACGGGCAGTGCACGGAGCCCCTGTCCCCTCCGCCTAGGAGCTGCAGAGACATGCCAGTCTGAGCCAGGTAGGGAGCTGGCTGCAGGGACATGTCGGTGGGAGCTAGGGAACACCCCTCCCCACCTCACCCTGGTAAGCCCCTGAGCCAGCTCTTGTCGCAGCAGAAGTTACGGAGATCATGGAAAGACTCAGAATCCGTGACCTCCGTGACTAAATCGCAGCCTTACTTATGATACTTGATAATGATAAGGTAGATCTTACTAGTAATTGAAGCATTGAGTGGGATTTGGAAGATCTGAGTTCAATTCCTGTTTCTGACATAGACTTTCTGTGAGATCTTGAATCCCTTCATGTCTCAGTTCCCAATCTGTAAAAAGAGCAATGGCGTAGCCAGGTGGAGGGAACGGGGGAGCGATCAAAGAAAAAGGCACTACCCGCTGCGGTGCTTTTACTTACCCGGCGGCGCGTTTACTGATGGGGCGGTGCTCCGGGTCTTCGGCGGCACCTCGGCAGCAGGACCTTCACTCACTCCGTGGGTCTTTGGTGGCATTTCCTTCAGTGCCGCTGAAGACCCCTGGGGCTAGTAAAGGGCCCACCGCCCAAGTGCCGCTGAAGACCCAGAGCTCTGCCGGGTGAGTAAAAATTAAAAAGGCGCCAAGAAATTGAAAAGGCACCACTTGTGCTCAGTGGTAGAGTGGCCGCTGCCCTGCTCCCCCCCCCCCTCCAGCTATGCTACTGAAAAAGAGGATAATACTACTACCATTTTTTGCCTCTCTTGTTTATTTAGACTACAAATCGTACAATGTGGATGTGCATGCGCACAGTGCCTGGCCCAGTGAAGGCCTGATCCTTGCTGATGACTATGTGCTACTGTCATTTCAATAAATAATATAAATTCACCTAATCTGATACCCTGTAACCCACCTGTCTTTTTCCTGTCTGACATATTGTAGAAATGTTTTGTTTTAGAGCCTTGTTCTTTTATTTACATTTTGGAAAGTTTTTCCACAGTCTGATTAGGTGGTGGTGGTGATGATCAGAGATACAAAGTGATACATCTCTTTCAATATTTCAGCTGCTAAATGTGACTTTGAAACAGACAGCTGTGGCTGGTTTGAGACTGTTAGTGCAGATGGATTTGACTGGGTAAGAAGCTCCAGAAGTGCACTTCCATCTGCTTTTCAGAAACAAGCCCCACCAGAGGATCATACCTATAACAACTCCGAAGGTAAGACATAAACAGGTGATTGATGCTGATACACATACACTGAACTGCCAGCCATTAAATCAGTGGCAATAACCCCTGCTGAAATCTTCTGCATTACACTGGCTCTGTGTATGTAAAGTTCTTTTCTATTTTTTTCCCCAAATAGGTCATTTTATGTTTGTTCTGAGAAACAGCAGCCGCCTTTCACAGGTTGCTCAAATACGAAGCCCCAAGTTCAACCAGGCTGGATCAGGTTGCACAGTGTCCTTCTGGTATGAATTATGTTTTATGTTAAATTTACGGAACATCTGACATTGCTTCTGTTGGACTGAAATTAAGGTTAGAGTTTCCAGTAGCGTACGTCTCCTTCGGCAATATTTATTGCCTCCTCTTACTCTTTAGTCGCACAGGCTTTGTTGTAACCACTAAGCAACAATAAGCTGAAGCATTTGGAAAAATGGACCTGAGACACAGGACAGTTTTAGTTTTTGATTTTAAGACATAATCCTTTAAAATGTTTTTTTCCCCAGAGTACACAGAAATCCGATGATGATTCCAAGAATACAGTTCTTCTAAGGATGGGTCAATCTCAAAATGTTAAGGAGGTTCAGTTTGGAATAGCTAACCACACAAAAGGCTAGCGGCTCATCAAGGCCTCCAGGAGATTCTAAATCAGGCTGTAAATCTCAGAAGGACAGGCTTTATTAAATGATTTAGTGAACAAAAAAAAAATGTTAAATGCAGGATGGTGGGGAAAGTTAATCAAGATTTGTGTGTTTAAGTTCAGGGTGGTGCTTATTTTTAAATGAACCAGTTTGTCATTGCTGAAATTTTGTTCAGTGAAAAAATTCAGAATTGTTTTTCTGAAGAAAGAGCTAATTGGAAATGACCTCATCTCTCTTATCACCAAAGAGTGGTACTGTTGTCAATAGGAGGCAAGTCTGTTTAGTGGTTAGAATATGGGACTGGAGGTCAAAAGTTCTGGTCTTATTCCCAGTTCTGGCACTGACTTACTGTGTCACTGTTGGCCCAGTCACATAATTTGTTTCTCTATATGTAAGAGGGATATAGTAATACTAAACTCATGGGGATGTCGTAAGCATTAATTTTGTAAAGTGCTTTGAGATCATTAGATGAAATGCAAAATGCCATTAATAATTATGGTGAAAGGAAAACATGTTCAGAGAATCATAGAATATCAGGGTTGGATGGGACCTCAAGAGGTCATCTAGTTCAACCCACCTCAAAGCAGGACCAATTCCCAACTAAATCATCCCAGCCAGGGCTTTGTCAAGCCTGACCTTAAAAACCGCTAAGGAAGGAGATTCCACCACCTCCCTAGGTAACCCATTCCAGTTACTCCTCGTTCTGTAATCTGGTACCACTGAGAACAGTCTAGATCCATCCTCTTTGGAACCCCCTTTCAGGTAGTTGAAAGCAGCTATCAAATCCCCCCTCATTCTTCTCTCTGCAGACTAAATAATCTCAGTTCTTGTATACATTAGATGTTTTGCTTTCCTTTAACGAAGCTTTAAATTTATCTGTTGAATTACATTCATACAATTAATATTTTGCCTGTGAGTGTATTGTGTTAATTGCTTACTATGAAAGAGAATTTCTCTGTACAGTTATGGATTCTAACTTAATTAAGAATCCTTCCTCCATCATAGTCTTAACTTCTTCAGAAGTGTCCATGATTCATATATCAGCCAAGTCTGCCAGAGCAGATAAGCTAATATAGCTATGGTATGACAATGAGATCACATACAGAATGGTGTTAATTGCTGCTGAACTGGTTGTAGGCACTGTGGACTGACTTCATTCCAGGGGTGATTCCATTAAATTCCATAGAATTATAACAGAGCTGATACTGATCCAGTATATTTAACATGATTCATCCTCATCATTTGCACCTTTTGAATTTTCCGCTGCCTTTTTAGGTATTACAATTATGGACAGTCAGTTGGAGCAGCAGAGATGCAATTACATGTTGATGGACTGAAAAACGCTACTGTCCTCTGGAGGATATACTATAATCAAGGAGAGCAGTGGTTAAAGGCTTTCATTCAGCTCGGCCGCCTCCCACGGCCCTTCCAATTATCACTGTATAAAGTCAGCCTTGGATTTTATGATAGTGTCTCAGCAATTGATGATATACATTTCGAGAACTGTGCTCTTCCACCTCCAGCAGTAAGCTGTGAAGGTCCTGATCGTTTCTGGTGCCGAGACACAAAGGCTTGCATCGACAGTTTATTGGTTTGTGATCTCGTGGATAATTGTGGGGATGGATCTGATGAGGAAAATTGCAGTAAGTACTTTCAGTTCTGTTCCTTGTCCATTAACAAAGTAATAATAATGACCAATTTCAGACCTGGAAGTTGCATTGCTTACACTAGGGATGAATAGATCTGTTGTTAAAAAACAATCTTAAAATGATTGACTGGTGCCATATACACCTGATAAGGCCTAGAAGTTAGCTCTTGTAGAAAATGAAAACAAATATGCACAGACCAATCTTCTGTATTACAAATGTGGCCATTTTTCTGTATTTTCTATGAAATATAGAAAGGCACTGCTTGTTCAGAATATAATTCTCAGAGTGGTAGTATGACGTGTATTAGGGTTTTTTGTTGTTGTTGTTTAATATGTTAACTTTCCTTAAATAGATAAGTATGGTGAAAATCTATATTCATATAAGATGTTGACATACTGTAGGGAATAATATCCCCTAATTCTGTATATGATGGAGGTAATAGTGAGATGGTTCTTGCCCCCCCCCCAAGGGTGCCACCTGGAACTGGGATTCCACTGAGCCCTCTGACTCACCAGCCTGGGCTCCCTCTGAGCACTGTGCTGCTGTGACAGGCTACAGACTGCACCCAGTCCTACACTCCCACCGGCATTCACAGAGGCAGGGCCACACCCAGCTGCAATTACATGCAGGCTTTGGCCACCCACTACATGAACCAACAATAGAGAGGCTACAGCCAAGATAACTCCCAGCTTCCCAAGCTAGGACCCCAGAGCTGTACTGTCCTGCCCTGGTCAAAACCCCGACCAGTATGAATTTAGGGAGAGGAATATGCAATAAACTCAAGCTAAAATTTTCCCCCAGGCATTTCACTTAAAGGCACACTGGTTTAGATTAAAACATAAAACAAGTTTATTAACTACAAAAGATAGATTTTAAGTGATTATAAGTGATAGCAAACAGATCAAATAAGATTACCTAGTAAATAAAACCACAAGCTAAGCCTAGGATACCAGAAAGATTGGATATGAATTAGCAATTTCTCACCCTGACTGATGATACAAGCAGACTTGCAGATTCTAAAGACACAAGCTGCACCTGCTTTGCAGCTTGGGCTCCCCATCCCCGTTCCAAGTCCTTTTCTTTCAGAGCTTCCCTCAGGCATTGAGTTGTGGGGGAGTGAAGAAGAACAGATGATGGCACTCCCTGCCTTATATAGCTTTTCCATATGGCGGGAACCATAGGTTTCAAACTTTGTTCCCAGACCAGTTTGTGGGAAAAATACAGGCACTCAAAATGGAGATCAGTATCATGTGATCTGGTCAGGTGCCCTTGCAAACCTTGCTGAGACATAGCAGCCATTACTTACAGGCTATCTGGAGGGTTCTCAGGATGTCTAGGCTGGAAATATTTTGCCTCGTGGGTGTCACTCAAGTGTAACCACATTTGAAATACAGATACATAGTCAATATTCATAATTTCAGGCCCCAAAAGGATACATGCTTACAAATAGGATTATCATATTCAGCAAATCATAAATTTTCCAATAACACCTTACATGACATCTTGTACAAATTGCATCATAATTATGTCATAATCATATCATAATCATACCCCCAAGGGTACAGATGTGGGTTGCAGTGTCACAAATCAGTCATAATAGTGACAGTGCGATTAACTATCCCCCTCCAAGGAAGAACTCTTAAAATGAAGAAAAGCTACTATATATTCACATTCATGATATTTACCTTTCAGTGTTTCAGAACCTTGCTGCTGTTGGCTTTCCCTCCATGCATGCACTCATAAATTTTAAGGCAAGAGGAACATTAACATATAGCAAAATTAATAAATAGCAAATACATTATCACATCCTGAGGTGTCTAAATTAGAAGGCAGATCAAAATGAGTTACAGTAGCAGGGGAGAACTCTTCGCATAGAGGGAGATTTGTGATGGTTTCACGCTTCCAGTCGTTGAATTTTTGGAAGGTGCCACTCTTACTGCAAGTGATGTCTTGTGGAGAGTCTCCTTTATCTCATTTGCTACCATGATCACTTTGTGACCCATAGACCTCCAGTTCAAGTCACAGTTGGGCCAGATAATTTACAAGTGAAGAGGCATCAAATGAGGCTTATGCTTTCTTTGGCATGGGCTCACTCTGTTATCTTCTTCATTCCTGAACAGCAACATTTCCTGCTTTCCTAAATCAAATAGCTTATTTTTGTCGGGCTGCATTTAATCCTGTACAGAGGTGAAAAGATGCAGTGTTAATGGAAAACTTCTGTTAATTTTAAAATAGATTATTCCTTAATCTAATGGAAAAAATTGTAACTCATCAATAATGTTTTTGCTAATATATACTTAGGCAAAATTAAATCTGTTTAGTAATTTTAATTTTTTTACACTATCTGATTACCTAAATCCTGATACTAATGTTAATTTACATGGGCTATCTTGTTATATAAAACCCAGAAAGCTATGTAAAGCAGCTAGACACCGAGACTGATCCTGGGGAAAATCTAATCTAGTACACAAGTCAAGAGGAAGAGGCTTCATGTTGATGGTGCAATAGGAAGCCACAGTAGGATGGAGGAGCTAAGAGGAGGGCACACAATTGGAGGTCAGGTTTTAAATTGGTGTGTGCATGAATGGAGGCCAGGATGAGAAGCCTTTAATATGTGGCCTTAATCTTTCTGAGTTATTAGAATTAATCAGTTCATTTTTCCTTTAATAAAGTTTATTACTGTTGCACAACTTGGTGTGAGCTGTTCTCAACATGAGTACACACTCTATGGTGTATTGATGATTATGATTCTGTATCCACACTGTAGATTCTGTACAAAGGTGTCCTCCTTTCTCTCACATTCCCATACACTTTCACTGCTTTTGCTTTTCTATTTATTTTTTCTTCCCCCAATTCCCAGGGTAAGAAGTTGAACTAATATAACATTTACAATGGTAAACAGAGCCCTGAATGTACGCAACCAGGAGATTTCTGTCATTTAGGGCTGAAATCTTGCAAGAAAAGCTCATTACATTTTGGCACCATTGCAACCAAACTTGAACCTTCATTCAGTTTGGCCCCTAACCCTGAATTCTAACCTGAAACTAATCTGAATCTGGATCCAAACATTGGCTTCTTGGCCTATATCTAATTAGTTTGAGTACTGGAGGATAGTAAGAGTTTAAAACCTAATTGCAGTGCAGTACTGGTGTTAAGGGATGGCAAGCAGGGCAACTGCCTGGGCCCCCATGCCACAAGGGCCCCATGAAGCTAAGTTACATGCTTCAGCCCCATGCAGCGGGGCTTGGGCTTACTCTCCAGATGGCAGAACTCTGGCTTCAGACTCCTAAAGAGGGTACAGTAGTCTGGAAAGGCTGAGAATCACTTTCCTACAGTATATTTTTTCTAGTGGTTTGTCCAATCAAGTTTCAATTTAGGGCCAGAATTTGCTATGATACTTTAGCATAACTCCCATTGTGTATGTGTATATTGCCACATATATGTGAGGAAAGCATTTAGTCCTTGTTTCTTGTTCAGACTGGTTTAAATATAATTAATTACATTGAGGTTAACTCTGTGAGGAGAAAAAGCAAATTCTAGTAGATCACTTTGTTTGATGTAGCATATTGCTTTCATTTGACAAGGTTTGTATTTACATATTTCAGAACCTGAGCTACAGTGTAACTTTGAAAATGGGCTGTGCAACTGGAACCAAGACATGGATGATGACTTTGACTGGACCAGAAACCAGGGCCCAACTTCCACATTTAACACAGGACCAATAAAGGATCATACTTTGGGCACAGTCCAGGGGCATTATCTCTACATAGAATCCTCAGAACCGCAAGTGTTCCAAAATAGAGCAGTTTTGCTGAGTCCGATCTTTAATGGTACTTCCACTCATGGCAATAAAAGCTGCATTTTCCGCTTTCATTATCATATGTTTGGAAAACACATTTATAGGCTGTCTGTCTTCTGGAGAATTTTGAGCAACTCAAAGGGTCATCTGCTGTGGCAGAAGTTTGGAAATCAAGGCAACAGATGGATAAGGCAAACACTCAACATTACAAGTGCTAAGCCTTTTCAGGTATGATTCTTTCAGTCTGTAATCTATTTACTAGAGCACCATAAAATCCCGAGAGAATGAGAGATTACACTAATGTAAACTAAAGCCAAACGTAAGTAAGACTCTTTGATCAAATTTACTTTGAAACACATTTGTCATTTGATTAAATATGTTCCCAAAACATTTTGTTCTGCTGTAGCCACATTTCCCCATACCAAAATGCCTGGTTATCGTCTTTGAAGATGAACACATGGTATTTTGAAACAGCTGTTACTTGGTTCTTTCAGCATTGAATACAATGAAACTATGCTTGTGCCGATTGCAAAGCCAATTGGGAATATGGAACAACTTGTCCTTTTATTTTTTGTGAAAAACCTTTCACTATATGACATTAAACTGAATATCCCATCAAAATATGTGGGTGAAGAGCCTAATGCTCATAGGTTGAAAAAGTAGGTATCAGTTAGTGGAATACAAATTTATTATAAAGCACAGCTGGAAATCCAGTGCCCTTTTTTAAAAAAATGCTTTGTGTGTTATAAAACATTTAAGTTTTACTTTGTCTTGTGGTTCATATTGGGGATGGTATTCTTGCAAACGTATTCGAGATGTTCATTCATTTGACTGCATGATGCCAATTCATCAGAAAATTAATTGAAAAGAAAATATTAGCAAAAAATGAATTCCTTTATTTAACTGATCTAAGGCAATATTAGAGGTAAGATGGTGCCATGTTTTGTTTCCATAAGGACTATGTTTAGGGACAAAAGGCTACATTCTTATTGACACAAAGGCTCTGTTACATCATTTTGGCTATTTAGAGAAACCTTAGTGTGGGCATAAAGGTTTACATCCATTTAAGGCCCCTTTGCACTACAGTCTATACTACAAAAATAAGTCTCCCTAAGTTACGTCCATGTACAGCCACTGCAGTAATTAAATCGCTTTTGCACATCCACAATATGCTCCATGTGTCGTTGGTGCATGTCCTGACTAGGAGGACTTGCACTGATTTAACTGTGAGTGTGGTACATTGTCGGATGGCTTCTGAAAGGCAGCAACAGTCGATGTAACCGATGGAGTATCTACACTGACACTGTGTCAACCTAACTAAATCGACCTAAGCGCTACACCTCTCACAGAGGTGGAAGGCGATGAGACCTACATAGAGCACTGAAGGGAGCTACATTTCAGTATAGACGATTAGAGTTATGTTGATCTAAATCTGTAGTGTAGACCAGTCCTTAGTGTGAATGAGAACAAGTTACTCTAGGGCAGAGAGTAACTACAGTAGAATCTGTGTGTATACAAACATGTATCTAGTTCTTAAAACCTGGAACTAAAACTCATTCTCATACCTCATTTTCTATATTAATTTAGTTTACTACATAATATATTGATATCTAAACATGAATGCCAGTAGTACATACTGTGCTGTTTGTTGTGTTACATCTGGATTTGTTTTTATTGTGACCAGGCATGCAGTATGCAACCTACTTGGAAGGAATGTGAAAGGCATTTTTCACATTGGCAGCTTGATTCTACTCTCACATCTACCAGTTTCACACTGGGATAAATTCATTGTTTTGAAAGAAGTTACTCATAATTTATACCTGTGTCTGTGAGAAGTGAACCAGGCCCTAAATATGGAAACACTTGACTTTGAATTGAATTGAAATGTGCACTGCATTTAAATTGGAGTTTGAACATCTTTTAGTTCCTCTTTGTGCAAGTTCTGCATGCATACTTCTTTTTATTTTTTTTTTGCATAGAAAGGAAGTATGTTGGATGCTTAATTGTTTGCCTAAAGAACGCCAAAATCAATAGTCATACACAAGTCCTTGATTAGGGTTAGGAAGATGTTTTGAGTTAGTGAGAACACTTAGTGTGACAGCACCATAGGGCTCTCCAACCTTTCCTTCCTGTACAGAGTGTTATGAGCTGAGTGTAATCTTGTTATGGGTTGAATTAAAACCTCACTCAAACTTATATGTAAATGAATCCATTTAAGATAGTTGTAAGAGACTGTTAAAGAGTCACATTCAAAACAAAGTCTAATAGAGTCTGTCCAGAAACTAGCATGAGGTGGGCAGACAGGTTGTCTGGGTATTGTGTCCCGGTGGATGGGAGTGTCAGAGAGAATAGACAGAAACAGAGAACAGGCAAGAATAGAGAGAGGGAGAGGGGCAAGAAAGTCATGCAGGAGCCTGTAAGCACAGTGAGATCCAGGAAAAAGTTAGAGCTTTGGGTCTGGTACTGGGTAAAGAGGCTTGAGGGCTGTAAGCTAAGAAACTGCTCCTTTTATTCTTGGTTTATTCTGTGTTCGGAGAGTCAGGACTTTGTACATCCCTTGAAATGAAGAAGATTGCATTAAGAAGATACCAGTCACCATCAATTTTTACTTCAAACTGGAACTTCCCAGTCTGGAGCCCTGAATTTTGACTAGCCCTCAGGTCAAAGGGGGTAACAGGGAAAGCTATAGGGCCAGGTTTGGTGTAAAAAGGGGAGTAATAGGCAGAGAAAACATCAGCATGATATTGAGTGCCTTAGATATTGCTCAAAGTTGGAAATCGTTACTGAGTTGTTCAGTTTTTGTCAATTGTTGCATTGGCCATGTGTTGCAGAGTGAGCTTTTCACCTACCTTGATTATTCATTTGGGGATTTAATTGCTTTGGGATGGAGAGGTCTACTAGGTCAGTTAGATCAAGAGCTATGGCTCATTCCTATGTCCACTACTTTCCTTGACTGAATTTTGCTGCCAGGTTGCCTACCCGATTGCCTACCCTTCTTCCAAACTTAGTGATTTTCAAAATGAGATGGTTTTGGCTGGAATTAGAAAAGCACAAGTGATAATGCACGTTCCAAGTTGCATAGGAAACAGCTTGTTCTTCCGATTGCTGACATTTTCAATTACAACAAAATGTCAATTAGAAACAAAATGTGTAGTTTCAAAATATACGCTGGGTGGTGGAGATGGTGCTTCATCCATGTGATTGGCTCCCACTTAGTGGAGGTGAAGTGTGCGGGGGTGGGGGGTCAGTGGAAACTGTTCGCTCATTGTGAACTTCCTGTTTCAGCCCCACCCTTAATCTAGTTTCTGGATCTCTGTTGATTCTGGGGCCTTGGCTGGTCACCAGTTTTATGTTCTGGAAGGGATTTTTCCCATATGGCAAAATTGGCAAACTGCCATGTGGATTTTTTTACCCTCCATCTGGCATGTTTATGGCATTGAAGTTAAAATTGTCACAACTTTGGCAGATGCATGTGGTTGTTTGGTTAGAAAAGGTCTGATTGAGGTCTCTGTAACTCAGTAATCTGCTTTTGGGTATTGGTTCTGGGCATGATTTTGCACATTGGGTTTGCCTCTGTGTCATGCAGCTTGTGGCTCCCTTTGTCTTATTTCTGGTGTGGAGGAATGGATGGGTCAAGACTGGCTTCCAGTTGGGGCCCTGAACCAGACCTAAGAGTATAGAGGGGGCATGGCCTTCATATTCAATCTCAGGTTTGTAGTACATGAGGGCCCTTGGTGCCCCTTGAGATCAGCACTGGAACAACCCTGCTGAGTATTTTTGGGTTGTCACTCCAGTTGGGTAATACTGTAGTTTTAAGTAAAGTTGCAGCCTTTGCATTTAACCATATTAGGATATCTGTGTCTCATTGTTTCCATGTGCACATCAATGGAATGTTTCAGATCAAATCAATATTTTGAAAGGAAATATTTAGATTAGCTTGGAAATATGCATTTGGAAAACTGAAAAATTTCATAGAAATCAACATTTTCTGAAAATATTGATTTTGATGAAAAAAAATTTTGTTTGAAAATTTTTGACCAGCTGTACGTATAGGGTAAGGAATACATAAGAAGAAAAATTCCCTTTCCTCCCCCCCTTTTTTTCTTTTTTCCTAATAGATGGTTGTCAGTTGTGTACTTAGATGTCCACTACATTCTAGGAAAGTAACACAACTTGTGAATTATAAGCAATAAAGGGCCATATGTTCATATTATTTTTAATTATGGAAAGCAGGCCAAAAAAAGAGCAGATATAAGTGATATCGCAATCAAGCCAATAGACTGGATGTTTTTTTAAAAAACATGTAATAATCTGCTGATTTTCTGAAAGGATACTGGAGCCATGAATCATAGAATCGTAGGACTGGAAGGGACCTCAAGAGGTCATCTAGTCAAGCTGCCTGCACTCAAGGCAGGACTAATCTTATCTAGACCATCCCTAACAGGTGTTTGTCCAACCTGCTCTTAAAAATCTCCAACTTCCCTAGGAAATTTATTCCATTGCTTAACCACCCTGACAGTTGAGTTTTTCCTAATGTCCAACCTAAACCACCCTTGCGGTAATTTAAGCCCATTGCTTCTTGTCCTATCCTCAGAAGTTAAGGAGAACAAATTTGCTCCCTCCTCCTTGTAACAACCTTTTATGTACTTGAAAAGTGTTATCATGTCCCCTCTCAGTCTTCTCTTCTCCAGACTAAACAAACTCAGTTTTTTCAATCTTCCCTCATATGTTATGTTTTCTTGACCTTTTATTGTTTTTGTTGCTCTTTTGTGAACGTTCTCTAGTTTGTCTACATCTTTTTGTCCACTTTCTCTAGTTTGTCCACACTCAGAACTAGACACAATATTCCAGTTGAGGCCTAATCAGCACAGTAGAGTGGAAGAATTACTTCTTGTGTCTTGCTTTCAACACTCCTGCTAATACATCCCAGAATAATGTTTGGTTTTTTGCAATAATGTTAAACTGTTCACTCATATTTAGCTTGTGATCCACTATGACCCCCCAGATCCCTTTCCTCAACACTCCCTCCTTGACAGTCATTTCCCATTTTGTATGTGTTCCTTCCTAAATGGACTACTTTGCATTTGTCCTGATTGAATTTCATCCTATTTACTTCAGACCATTTCTCCAGTTTGTCCAGATCATTATGAATTTTAATTCTATCCTCCTAACCAGAACTGATCCCTGTGGGACTCCACTCAATATGCCCTTCCGGTTTGACTGTGAATCACTGATAACTACTTTCTGGGAAAGGATTTCCAAACAGTTATGCACCCACCTTATAGTAGCTCCATCTAGGTTGTATTTCCCTAGTTTGTTTATGAGGCGGTCAAGCGAGACAGTATCAATAGTCTTACTAAAGTTAATATATACCACATCTACTGCTTCCTTTCTATCCACAAGGCTTGTTACCTTGTAAAGAAAGCTATTAGTGTGGTTTGACATGATTTATTCTTGACAAATCCATGGTGACTGTTACTTATCACCTTATTATCTTCTAGGTGTCTGCAAATTGATTGCTTAATTATTTGCTCCATTATCTTTCTGGGTACTGAAGTTAAACTGATTGGTCTGTAATTTCCCTGGTTGTCCTTATTTCCCATTTTATAGATTGGCACTATATTTGCCTGTAACGGGGCGGTACTCTCCACTGTGGTGCCTCCTGTTGGCCATCCTGGGAATTAGCTCTGGTTTGCCAGTGCGCCCTCATCTAGTGGCATCTCGCCACCGTCACTTATGTCGCCAGGACCCGTGTCACTCTCAGGACTGCGGTGTCCTCTTCTGGACACAGCCCTCCTGCTGTGCCCCACTCTGTTCTCTCCCTCCACTTCCGGGGCGCCAGCAGTCCTTTGTCCAGCCACTTGCCTCAGTTGCAGGCTGCAGTCCAAGGTCTAGCCACCTGCGTCAGTGGCAAACAGCAGCCCAGACTCTAGCCACTCCCCTCAGTGGCAAGTGGGGCCAAAGATGCGGGGGTGGGGGGAAGCCTGCTACTCTGGGTCTCGGCCCAGCAACCCTCTAGCCAGCAGCCATGCACTGCATCACCTCCAACCCCTGCCATCTGTTTTCCTGGGCCACTTCCCTGCAGCCCTAGCACCTTCTCCACCCTTGTATCTGGGCTTCAGTCTGGCAGCAGTCTGACAGGAGCTCACTCATGCTCCCCTGATGTGCCCAGCACTGCTCTGACCATGGTGCTGTCTCTTCTCCCTCCTTCAGGGTAGCCAGTCCTCCCTCCTCAAACTCCAGAGAGTGACTGAAGCTGCTCTGGTCAGCAGCCCTTCTCATATGGCCCAGCCTGGCCCTGATTGGCTGTCTCTACAAGCCCTTTCTTAATTGGCTGTCTCCTGTGCAGCCTCCCCGGGGCAGCTTTAACCCCTCTTCTGTCAGTGTGGGGCAAACACCCCACCACATAGCCCTAAATCTCTCAGTCTTCCATGACTTTTCAAAGATAATCGCCAATGGCTCAAATATTTCCTCAGTCAGCCTCTTAAGTATTCAAGGATGTATTTCATCAGATCCTGGTGACTTGAAGACATCTAAGTTGTCTAAGTAATTTTTAACTTGTTCTTTCCCTATTTCAGCCTCTGAGCCTACCTCATCTTCACTGGCATTCATGATGTTAATGTCCAAATGGTACTAACCTTTTTGGTGAAAACTGAAACAAACTCTAGCTAGTTTGATCTCTTTTTTTGCCTTGGCCTTTCTAATTTTGTCCCTACATACTTGTGTTACTTGTTTCTATTCATCCTTTGTAAATTGACCTCATTTCCACTTTTTGTAGGACTCTTTTTTGAGTTTCAGAGCCTTGAAGATTTCCTGGTTAAGCCAGGGTGGTCTCTTGCCATACTTCCTATCTATCCTATGCAGTGGGTGTGATGGGATCCCTGGGGTGCAGCCTGGAACTGTGGGTCCTCTGTATCCCCTTAACTCTCTCCAGCCTGGGTTGTCTGTCTCAATGCCTTGCTAGCGGCCAGCAGCAAACACCTCCAGGAGCTGTTATCACTCAGCACAACCGCATGTGGAGACCTCACAACCAGCTAGATTTCATGAATGCTCCCAGAGCCACTCATGAATCACACAGAGAAAGTCACCAGAGCCAAATCCCCCCAGCTCCCAGCACTGTACCTCTGGATTATACCTTCTTGCACTGCTCAAGATGAGCAAACTCACTGGTAAAGATAAACAGTTAAACAAATTATTGACTACAAAAGATAGATTTTAAGTGATTATAAGTGATATGTAAAAAGTCAGAGTTAGTTACCAAAATAAAATAAAATATAAGCACGTAGTCTAAACCTTAACCCTATTAGACTGGGCAATATCTAGATTAAGCAGTTTTTCTCATCTCACTGGATATTGCAGTTCATAGTACACAGATTTCACCCTTGAAATCTGGGCCAATTTCTTCTGCTTAAGTCTTCTCAGTGTCCTTCTTGCTTGCAGCATGGGTGGGGGCAGGAGAAAGGGAAGCATGGGCCTGCTGTGTACTGTTTTATACCCTCAGTCCCATGTGCTTGTTGAACACACAAGTCAAGGCATGTCTGGTGGGCATTACTGAGTCCCCAGACAAGGTTGAGCAATTCCCCTGGTGTGGTCTCATGCAGGTGAGTCACTGAATTTTAGCTTCCTTGCTGGACAATGGCTGTTGATGGGTTGTTTGATACCCCACTTGGGTGTTGGTTACTTTCCTCGCTGTTGTCTCTGGGGGGCTAATATCTGGCTGATTCCCCAACTTACAACATGTTTTAGTGACAACCATACAACACAATTCTCATAACTTAATATGCATTAATGATATACATAGAAAAATGATTTTAGCAGATCATAACCTTTCCCCTGATACCTCACATGTCCTGCTTTATATGCAAGATCACAATCACATATAAATGAGGAATATGGTGGTTACAGGTTGCTCCCCCAAGGTACAGAATGTCTCAGTGGGATAGTTTGCTCTTGTACCCTTAATAATGTCTCTTTGAAAATCTGTCAACTCTCTTGAAGTGTTTTTCCCCTTAGGCTTGCTTCCCATGGGCTCTTACCTACCAACTCTCTGAATTTGCTGAAGTCTGCCTTCTTGAAATCCATTTTCTGTATTGTGCTGTTTTCCCTCCCATCATTCCTTTGAATCATGAACTCTACCATTTCATGATCACTCTCACTAAAGCTGCTTTCCACTTTCAAATTCTCAGCCAGTTCCTCCCTATTTTTCAAAATCAAATCTAGGACAGCCTCTCCCCTAGTAGCTTTCTCCACCTTCTGAAATGAAAAATTGTTTCCAATACATTCCAAGAACTTGTTGGATAATCTGTGCCCTTCTGTATTATTTTGCCAACAGATGTCTGGATAGTTGAAGTCCCCCATCATTATCAAGTCCTGTGCTTTGAATGATTTTGTTAGTTGTTTAAAAAAAAAAAAGCCTCATCCACCTCTTCTTCCTGGTTAGGTGGTCTGTAGTAGACACCTACCATGACATCACCCTTGTTTTTACCTCTTTTATCCTTACCCAGAGACTTTCAAGAAGTCTGTCTCCTATTTCCATCTCAACCTCAGTCCAGGCGTATTCATTTTTAATATATAAGGAGACACCTCCTCCCTTTCTCTCCTGCCTGTTTCTCTGGAGCAAGCTGTACCCTTCTATGCCAATATTCCAGTCAGATGTATTATCCCACCAAATCTCTGTGATGCCAACTATGTCATAGTTGTGTTAACTTGCATTTCAAGTTCTTTTTGCTTATTCCCCATACTGCTCGCGTTAGTGTACAGACATCTCAGATACTGATTTGATTTTCTCCATATGTTCTCTCTTGTCTCTCCATTATCCCTGCTATAATGGTCCCTGCTTCCCCCAGATTCCGACCCTTCTCCCAGGTCTCTGTGTTTTTGACTTACCTATAGCCTTTGTCACCTGCCCCTGTTGAATCTAATTTAAAGCCCTCCTCAGTAGGTTAGCCAGTTTGTATCCCAATATACTCTTCCCTTTCCTTGATAGATGGACCCCATCTCTGCTTATTAGTCCTTCCTCCCAGAACTGCATCCCATGATCAAGGAAGCTGAAGCCCTCCTGGCAACACCATCCTCGCAGCCAGGCATTCATCTCCAGGATGCACTGGTCTCTCCCAGGCCCCTACCCTTGACTGGAAGGATCAAAGAGAATACCACCTTTACCCCCAACTCCTTCACCCTTACTTCCAGAGCCCTGTAGTCACACCTGATCTGCTCAGGGTCATACCTTACAGTATCATTAATGCCCACATGGATGAGTAGCATGGGGTAGTAGTCAGAAGGCCAGATGATCCTCGGCAGTCCTTCTGTAATGTCTTGGATATGGACCCCTGTCAGGCAGCATATCTCCCAGGATGTCATGTCAGGCTGACAGATTGGTGCTTCTGTCCCCCTCAGAAGAGAGTCACCAACCACCGCTACCCTACATTTCCTCCTGGTAGTGGTGGCTGCGATCCCCTCAGCCTTGGGGGTACATGGCTTCTCCTCCTCCACCTTTGGGGCTATTCCTCATAGCTCATTGTCAGGGCAGCATAACAGTTCTTCATCACTTAGGTGGGTGGGTTGGGAATAGGGGTGGAGTATTGCCTGCTGCCAGAAATAACCAGCAGCCAGTCTCCTCCCTGTGACAGAACCACATCCTGCTCCTCTGGTGGCCTGACAGCAGACCTCTCTAGCTGGTTAACTTCCTCAGAGTTAGACATCTCCATATGAATACTCTCAATGACTTCCTCGTGGGCACTAATGCTCCTCAGCCCAGCTAGCTTCTTCTGTATCTCTCCCACATGCTTCCTGAGAGATTCCACCAGCAGGCACCTTTCACACTGGGTGGTCCTCCCTGCCTGGCTTTCTGAGAGTGGGAAATGCAGGTCACAGTCTCTGCAAATCCACACCAGGATCTGGGTAGAGGCATCCATGGTTAGGTTCTCTGTCTGGATATCGGTGGAGGAGGCAGGAGCAATGTTGGCACTGGTGATGCGGCCCTTCCCAACCATAGTGATTATATTGGGGCTTCCTCTTACAAAATCCCTCTCAAACTCCCCTGTTTGCTAGCTCCCCTGGGTTGCTTAGCCTCTGGCTTTTTAGGCCTTCTCTTGGTTAATCACACAATGGAGAGGGTGATTATAAGGCTGTCTGAGGCTGATCAAGAATGATCTGGGGACAAAGGCTCAAACAGTGCCCAAACACACAAACGAAGCTGAACCTGTAACTTTAAATAACCTGAAAGAGAGAGAAAAGCACAAAAAGCTAAACAAACTCACTCACCTCAAGATGAGTACTTGCACCTTGTTCGTTCAGCAGGGGGATCTCCTTCTCTCCCTCTCAAACTTCTCTGTTTGCAGTCCCCAGTTCGCTAGCAGTTTGAAAAAACATATCCGCATTGTTGGGGTTGGTAGTCTACTGAGATTAAATTTATAGGGCCTTGGTTGAGTTCTCTGGCATGAGCCCAGTGCAAACAGCACTCAGAGGCTTGTCTCACTCATAGCACAGCCCACGGCTCCTTGTTCTCACACCGTTAAACGTCTCCAAAACTCTTTGTTCCAGCTGTAGTAAAAAGATGACTATAGTTTATTTTGTCACTGGTCCATCACATATTGCACATCAAAGGGATAAATGTGATTTCAATGAATTGACAAGGAGAGAATGAGTGAAGAACGGGGTGGAGTAAAAGGCGGTTTTAGAGGTAACTAATTTAAATGAAAGGAATGCAAGGCAGTAAGCCAAAAACTAAACTTAACTCTCACATACTGACAGTTAACAGTACCTGTCCAAAACACACAGCATATCAAATTCAGTTTTAGTTGTAGAATAGTGTGACACTGGGGTTCTCTTTGATTTCAGAACTGTTGACACAATGGTTTGTAATGAACCTGGGAGTATTTACTAAAGGAAAGTTATATAATTTAATCTCTTCTTATGACTTTATCTTGTAATGTAAGCAATAACCGAACAATCACATATTTTTGCAATTTTTATATGTGGTTTTGATTTGAATACAGAGAAGCTATTTTGCTAAAGACTTTTTTTTTTTTAATATTGTGTTGGTAGAGGTTCAGTGATGATTTACCGATATAAGTGTTTCTGGTCTCTTCCAGGATGGATGTGGAGGTATGGAATGGAATATTCACCTGTAATTATTCTTCAATTGTTATTTTAGCAAACTCTCTGATCATATAGAGCTCACTTGGGTATTCTCATTGTGTAATATTGAAAATACAGTAGGAGAGAAACTAGAGTCCAGTTCTCAAAACTGACAGAACTTTATTCCTTGTAAGAGAAATTACTTTTCTGGTCTAAGACATTCATCCCAATATGGGTAAATATAACTGTTAAGTGTATTTATCTTCTTAATCTTCTTTAGCGGTCCAATTTCATGTTTTTCATATAAGTCGTGTTTGAAATCATAGTAAAATATTGAACTGTCCAGGATAGCTCACTTATATTGATGATGCACAGTGTTTGCTTTATCATCAGTGGGAAATCAATGCCTGACACAATTTCACCTCAGAAGAGAGGACAGGTTTTAATATGGTTATTTGTTAGATAAATGTCATTGTTTTCCTCTGTTCCTTCAAACTGCTCCACATTTGGCAAAAATAAGTGATGATGTTATGTTTAAATTAATAAAGTGATATATAACAATATTCTTTGTTAGCCCAGGCCCCTTCCTTTTAGTCGTGGAAGTTACAGAATGGATATAAATCAGATGCCTACAGTATCCTTTAAAATGATATGTAGGGACATTCTGGCATATTTTAAAATTAATGAGGTTATTTATAATGTAAAAACAATTTTGCCCTGATCTATTTCACATTTAATTCATATGTAAGTTTTGTAAACAGAGATAATTACAACCCTATGATATCGCAAGGTGTAGGGAGTCATTTAATGTCCCTAATCCTCTATGATTATTTCACAATAATCACCCCAGGCCTTCTCTAATGGCTATTATGATTATGAAGCTTCTTTCAAACATGCAAATTCAATATTGAAATAGATTACTAGCTACTGCTACTCAAAATTTGCATTATTCAGGTATAGTTCTGCTACTATATATGTCATTTGTCTATTAAGGTATGAAAAACAAAATCCAAAAAGCAAGAGAAACCAAAACTAACCCTCGAGCCAAAAAATAAAAATGGAAGATGCTACAGAATATAAATCTACCTTCAAAATCACAATCATTTTCTAAAAAGTTGGATGTAAAATACCTTTAGTACTTTATTAGTTTAAAAATGACTAAGGAAGACATATAACTAAATACATAATAATAATTCTGTTTTGATTAACAATTACATACTATTGGATCATAAAGTAGTTGAATATTGACTGAAGATTATGGGGCTATATTGCCTATGCTTTATAGGCAAGAATGAAAGCCAGGTCTTGGCTCTAATTTTTTTTTAAATTTTTTTTACTTGTTGTGCTGTGGTGGTGCCCAATACTGTACAGAAACAAATATAAAGACCACGAGGTTTGCAGTTTAAGAGCCTGATCTTCCAAACACTCTAGGTTCCAGCCCAGAGGCCCTATCATCAGCAGCCAAGGTCTACACTGTCTCAACAATCACTGCTCTTTCCCTTGGCTTCTTCCTAAACCGTGTTCCACAGGGTTTCGTCCCCCAGAACACATCTGGGTAAATCCCTTGCAGCGAGGACAGGATCTCAGGGCTTTGGCTCCCCATTGGGCTTCATCCTACCCACCTCTCTGTGCCCAGAGAGTGACTGTACACTCTCTCCCTGCCACCCCCTTCTGTCTCTCAACTCCCTGGCTTTAGACAAGTTGTCAGGCTTTCGGGAGTGGCTCCGGAGCATGAAAACCAATTTCAGGGCAGACTGTTAAGAAGCAGGGCATAACCCCAAACTGGCTGTGAGTTCTATACTTAGATTTCACCAACCAAATATTGAGTGTGAACTCCTCAAGTACTATAACAACCTTACCATAGAGTCACAGAGAGTCTCCTTGGGTACTCCGGTCTATCTTGCCACCCAGTTAAGCTTGCCTTTGTGATAGATGGTCCCTTACACCAAAAATCACAACAATATTCAGGTTATTCCCAGTCCCAAAGGACCAGTTACCTACCCCAGGTCCGTTACACCTTAGATCCTACAGCAAAAACAATGCTTGTAGCCAATCCTATAATAAGCTAACTAAAGATTTTTTAACTAAGAAAAAGAAATAAGAGAAATATTTACCAGGGTAGCAGGTAAACACACACATATGAGTTACAGTCTTATGCAATAGAAGCTGCTGTAGTATGCACGCTGTATGAGTATGTCTACACAGAAAAGAAAATCCCGCGGCTGGTCCTAGAGCTTGGGCACCCATCTGAGTCCAGAAGTCTACACCAGTGGTCTCCAAACTTTTTTGATCGCGCACCCCTATCAGTAAAAAAATTTTGAGCAGCTCTACCATTTTTGCCGAAGCAAAAAAAAACAAAAAACAAAATGCTCCTCCTGCAGCGCACCCCCCAAGGATCCTCTTGCGCACCCCCTGGGGTGTGCGCACCCCACTTTGGAGACCACTGGTCTACATAGCAATGAAACAGCCACCCGAGCCCGAGCCCCAGTAGCCCAAGTCAGCTGGCACAACCTGCAGCTTTTTCTTTGCTGTGTAGACATATCCTATATGTCTTCTAGGGCTAACCCAGGCTAAGCAGCTCTGGATCCCTTGCTTATGCTTAGAAATCTTGCCCTCCCAAAGTCCAAGCAGCATAGAAACATAGTTTCCCCTTGCCAGGGATTTTTATTCTCTTCCCCCAGAGTTCAAACTGTTGGGTGAGTCCTTGTGCATGTCTCCTGTTCATGGGTCTGGGGGAGCAATCAACAAAGTCTTTTGTCTTCTGATGTTCCACAAGGATTTGCCTGGTGTCTATAGGCCTTCTTTTGTTGGGCAGGAGGTAATACCTCCTGTGGTAAAACAGTATTTCAACATTTGGTAATGCTTCTCTCCTGACTGGTGGTTTTACGGTTTCAGTGCAAACACTTTTACAATTACAAAGCAAACACTTAAATATTGCCTTATAACATGGGATACAGATATTATAAATGAGATTAATGCATGCAGCAACTTACAAGCATTTCATAAAGTCTAAACATATTTTCATAAACCTAATATCTATTTTAACAATACTAGCACACAGGTGACCCAGACTGGTTTCCAGTTATGCATTTGTCAGTGTTCAGTTGAGGCACAAGGGCCTTGGCATGAGCAGGCACCTGATCTGCCAAGCATCACACAAGGCCAGACTGTTCCTGCCCGGCTGGCCTTCATCTTCAATTAGTGCTCATTAGTCAAGCTTGACTGTCCCCGAGGTGCAGCCTTAAAGCTAATTGGCCCTTTTAACCCAGTCAGAGCTTGTGTGGGACACCCCATCATGAGCACTATTCACTAAACAACCAGGGATAATGGTTGGGATGTGACCAAACATGTCAAGATAGTGTTGAATTACAGCATGCATCTTGTTAGATTACCAGTTCATTATTTATACTTTTTATATTTTAATGTGTTATGTGTAGAGTTTGCATGATCTGACATGTACATCCTGTTCATTGAGTTATATATTGTTGTCATATACTGACAGATAAATGATATTTAGGCACTGACGTACATTGCAGAGGTTCAGATCCCCACTGCCTCTGGGTGGGTTCAGGTACAATGCCTTTCTAAGTAGCATAGTAGGCAGAAGGATGTGCAAATGGTGCATCTGCTCCCCACAGTATATCTGACTTGCTTAGTGGGCTAGTGCAAAGAGGAGAGAGAGACTGTCATGGCTGAACTTCCTCTCCACAACTTTGGAGCAATGCATCCCCTTGGGAGCATGCTCAGGGAGTAGCCTTCCCATATGCAGCAATTGCAGTGGAGTAGTGTCCAAAACCGGTGAAGGCTCTTTGCAGTCTGCTTTCCCATGTACCCTGGCAAAGGCCAGTCACAATACAGTCCCATGTGTGATGCAGCAAAACAGTCAAAAATAGCTGGAGCTATTTAAAATATTTTTGTTACAGTGAAATACAATTTATATGAAGGTAACAAAATTATAGTAACTCTGGCTTTATTGAATTTTGTTTACAAATTAGTGATACAAATTAGATTGACAGCCACTGAGGATCTCATCAAGAGTTACTGATCCATTATGTAAATATTGACCTTAAAGTTAGCAGATGAACTTCAAGTGAAGAATTGCCTTGAGAGACAGCGTATTTGGGAATCACTTAAAACAGAAGCCAATATAAATATTGTTCTGTAGTCTGTTGGTTTTTAGGCATTTGCATTTTAAAAATTACAAAAGATAGAGTTGAAAATGCTGTTGCCATATTTATAATTAATATAGTATGCCAACACCCTTTATTTACTTGCAACAAACACAATACTCCAATACCTGTAACCACAAGCCTAGATCCAAAGTGAAGGAGGGCTCAGTGAAGCTCAGGAGGGCTATGAAAGTGGCTTTTGATGTTTCCCTGATCTTGGATTAGCCAGCTAAAAACAGCAGGCAAGGATGAAATGGCAGCTAGACATTGGTGATGTGTAGGAAAGTCCTGGCAATGTCCTTTATACCAGAGCAGGAGTACATAGGGGTGGTGACTCTACATCACTGGAGGAGTCTCCTCCAGGGGAGTAATCTTCCTTCAAGTGAACGCTCTGGTTTCAAGGCCAGAATCCACCCGTTTGTGGCCATACAGCACCCAGAAGTGGGCTACCCTGTTGTAATGATTCAGCAGTTTTGGTTTAGTCAATATTTAATTTTGACTTGAGTGCACTGAAAACCATTTTCTAATACAATCTTTGCAGCTTTTAGTAAGTATTATAATAGAACAGCTTATTGCTCAGGGGGAAGTTAACTTTGAGCTCCTATTTATAGGGATATAAGTGCATGAGTTTCCTTAGTGTTATTTCATTTGTGATCAGTTATATATAACTTTTTAAAGTCATTGGGAATCTTCTACAAGATAATATTTTGAAGTAGTATAACAATCAGGTTGTCCACTTTTCAAAGTATTCCAGGCAGCTGCTTCATGTTCTTATAGGCTAGATAGACCCAACTTAAAAGGATGCATGGTGGGTGTGACGGGTTGGATCACAGAAACCCCCTTGGGAGCTGCCACCTAATGTGCAAAGACTACCCCTGCTTCTGTTTTCCCTGCCAGCTCAGGACTCCAGCACCCTGTCTTGCTGAGCCAGACACTCCCGTCTACTCCAACACAGACCCTGGGTCTGAATCACTTGCCCCAAAGCTGCAAGTTTACCCGAAAACAGCTCACAGAAGTGTGCTTGTCTTTAGCACTCAGATGCCCAACTCTCAATGGGGTCTAAACCCAGAAAAATCAATTTTACCCTGCATAAGGGTTATGCAGGGCAAACTCATAAATTGTTCACCCTCTATAACACTGATAGAGAGATATGCACAGTTGTTTGCTCCCCCAGGTATTAGTACATACTCTGAGTAAATTACTAAATAAAAAGTGATTTTATTAAATACAGACAGTAAGATTTAAATGGTTCCAAGTAGTAACAGACAGAACAAAGTAAGTCACCAAGCAAAATAAAATAAAATGTGCAAATCTATGTCTAATCAAACTGAATACAGATAATCTCACCCTCAGAGATGCTTCAGTAAGTTTTTTCTCAGACTGGACACCTTCCAGGCCTGGGCACAATTTTTTCCCCTGGTACAGCTCTTGTTGCAGCTCAGGTGATAGCTAGGGGATTCTTCATGATGGCTCCTCTCCCCCTCTGTTCTCTTCCACCCCTTTATATATCTTTTGCATAAGGCGGGAACCCTTTGTCCCTCTGGGTTTCCACCCCCCTCACTGGAAAAGCACCAGGTTAAAGGTGGATTTCAGTTCAGGTGATATGATCACATGTCACTGCAAGACTTCATTACCCACTTACCAGCACACACATATACAGGAAAACTAACAGGTAAAACACAGCCATTTGCAGACAATGGTCCTAGTTAACGGGAGTCATCAAGATTCGAAACCATCATTAATGGCCCACACTTTACATAATTACAATAGGCCCTCAGAGTTAAATTTCATATTTCTAGTTTTAGATACAAGAGTGGTACATTTATACAAATAGGATGATCACACTCAGTAGATTATAAACTTTGTAATGATAGCATACAAGAGACCTTTTGCATGACGCATATTCCAGTTACATTATATTCACTTATATTTTTATAAAACTATTCCAGTTACATTATATTCACTTCTTATTATGTTTTTATAAAACCATATAGACTGCACAACGTCACAGTGGGATAGTTGCTTTTGAAATAAGAGAAGCTTTCCTTTAGTGCCTACCTAACCTCTTGATCATCATCCCGCTAATGCCCTCAGCAGCTATACCTGCTGTGCTGTGTGGAATTCCAGTGAAATACAGGGAAGTAGGAGGGTATGCCCTGAGCATTGTATGGCTTCACTAACACTGTTTTGGGGATAGGCTTTCCACACCAAATGGTGAACTAAGAAAATGCACAGCTATCAATACCATTTCTATCCTCTGTGCTTCACTGGAATGTAGTGGCATTCCTTTAAATGTCATTGTTTAACTGGAACTTCACTGAGGTCACAGTATTGCATACAGATGTCTGCCGGGACCAAAGAGGGTATTTTCCTCTCTATATATTACCTGGTATAATACGTGCATCATGGTTATTCTCTTAATTTACTTATTGAATGGTGACATTTGGGCATCAAATGTACAGATTATCTGTAAAACAGTAGTTTATTACACGGACAGTTTATTAAACACCTCAAACTTCACTTACTATAAAAATACCCCTTTAAAAAAACAATAACATTTCATTTTCTTCAACACCTGCTTAGGGCTGCAATTTCAGGTAAGATTTCAGCTAGTCAGCTCAATAACTCACTAGGATACTGTAACTCCTCACTTAAAGTCATCCCGGTTAACATTGTTTCGTTATTAGGTTGCTGATCTATTAGAGAACATACTCGTTTAAAGTTGCACAATGTTCCGTTATAAGGTTGTTTGGCTCGCCCCATTCTGCCCACCCTGTGCTCCTGCCGTGGAGTGGGCTCTGGGGCTTGCCCACTTCCTGGCTGGAATGCTGGGCGGGTGGAGCGGGGTAAGCCCCTGCATCCCAACCCTGCTCCCCAGCTGAAATGCCAGGCAGGTGGAGCTGCGCAAGCCCCTGCGCCCTGACCCCGCTATGCCCCTGCCTCAACCAAGCTTCACAATCATCATTGGTGAGTACTGTATTAAATTGTTTGTTTAAAATTATTTCAAACTTATACTGTACATGTATATAATGTCTTTTGTCTGTCGAAAAATTTTTTCCCTGGAACCTACCTCCCCCATTTACATTAATTCTTATGGGGAAATTGGATTTGCTTAACATCGTTTCACTTAAAGTAGCATTTTTCAGGAACATAACTACAACATTAAGCGAGGATTTACTGTACCAGGTAATTCTGCAAACACGGGTGCCTATATTTGCATATTGTGCTGTCCCTCTGCTTTGCCTGTTTGCTCCATTCATGTGAGTAGGCAATGTAGACAGACATACTGCTCAAGGGTTCTGCTTTCTGAGCCTTTGGGGGATTCTTTTTGTCACAGATGTTACAAACATATGCACCATCTTTACAGTTCATTGTTTCAAATTTATAAAGGTTATTTATTCGTTTGAGCCAGTCCTTGAAAACATGAAAACTTTCCTTTTGAAATTTAAGTTAATTATAGTTTTTTTAAAAAAAAGTTTTAAAATCTAAAGGGGTTGAAGGATTCAGATTGATCTGAACCAAAATTTTGTTGAGATTGCCAGTTCATTAAGTTTCCCAGATTTTGACATTTCATCCTGATTTGAGATGGGAACATTTTTTTTTAATTCTTGTAAATTTTCCCTGGAAGGAAAAACTGTTTCCTGCCCAGCTCTACCTGAGACACAGTTACAGACTTACATTTATTATTATTTCCTTGCAATAAGATGGCAAAACCCAAGTCTAATATGTTCAGATTTCCTGAGACAAGGTGGGTGAGATAGTATCTTTTATTGGACCAACTTCTATTGGTGAGATAGATAAACTTTCGAGCAACTACACAGAGCTCTTTCTCAGATCTAAGGAAGCTACTCCGAGTGTCACAGCTAAATACAAGGTGGAACAGATAGTTTAACATAAGTAGTTAACACAGTAGTTAATATAAGGAACTATTCAAGGTAAAGTGGCCCATTAACATCCCTATAGCCATAGGACAAAAAGGGAGGGTTAATGGGATATAAATTATTATAATAAGCCATAAATCCAGTGTCTCTGACTTTTAGTGTCTATCAAAATTATGAATTGAATGTCACAGGCTCGTCTTTTGAAAGTATTGTGCAAGTTTCTTTTGAGGATGAGGACTGATAGGTCAGATATAGTGATTGCTGTGTGAAAAGTGTTCACCCATCAATGAGATGGTGTTTTTGTTTTTTATCATTTTCTTGTGAGACTTCATTTGAGAGTGTAGTGATTATATGGTTTCATCCACATAGTTGTTATCACAGCATTTAGTGCATTGAATGAGGTATAGCACATATTGTGATAGGCACATGTAGGACAAATGGATCTTGAAAGGTGTGTTGTGAGGGGTGTTGATCCTTGTAGCAGTAGAGATATGTCTACAGATTTTGCATCTCTTGTTCTGGCAGGGTCTGTGGCCACTTTGAATTGGTGTGTCCTGGTCTGTGGGGAGCTTGTTTATGGTGATGAACTTGGAGAGGTTGGGTGTTGTATGAAGGCCAGAAGACACAGTTCAAGAAAGATTTATTTCAAGATAGGGTCCCCATCAAGTATGGGTTACAGTTGTTTGATAATACCCCATATAGGGTCCAGTGTGGGGTGGTAGGTGACAACTAGGGTTATGTGGTTGGAAGGGGTTTTATGTCTGTACTGAAGCAGGTTCTTTTGGGGTATTCGGGTGGCCCATTCCATGATGCAATCTACTTCTCTGGTGGAGAGTCCTTGTTTTGTGAACGTGGTTTTGAGTGTGTTAACGTGTATATCTCAGACTTTCTCCTCAGAGCATTTTTTGTGGTATCTGAGTGCCTGGCTGTAGATAAGATTTATTGGTGTGTGGGGGGCGGTTACTGGATCAATAAAGGTAAGTGTGGTGATCCATGGGTTTCTGGTATATAATTGTCTGTAGGATTCCATTGTTAAAGCTGACTGTGGTGTCCAGGAAGTTGATGCTAGTGTGTGACTGGTCCAGAGAAAATTTAATGGATGGGTGATGATTGTTGAAGTTGTGGTAGAAATCTATGCAGGAGTTTAAATCATCTGTCCAGAGGGAAAAAATATCATTGATGTATTTCAGTTATATGATTGGTTTTGTGGAGCATTTGTCTAGAAATACTTCCCTCAAAAGCCTATTTCAGAATTTAAGTAACTTTACAGTGAGAGGTTTTTTTTTTCTAATATCTAATCTAAATCTCCATTGTTGCAGATTAATCCCATTATTTCTTATCCTACCTTCAGTGGACATGGAGAATAAATACATTGATCACTGTCCTCTGTATAACATCCCTTCACATATTTGAAGACTGTTATTAGGTCCATCCCTTAGTCTTTTTTTCTAAAGAATAAACATGCCCCATTTTTTAAATCATTCCTCACAGGTCAAGTTTTCTAAACTTTTATCATTTTTGTTGCTCTTCTCTGGAATCTCTCCAATTTGTCCACATTTTCCCTAAGATGTTGCACCCAGAATTGGACATAGTACTCCAATTGAGGCCTCACCAGTAAAAGGTAGAGCAAGAGAATTACTTCCTGTGTCTTATGTAGGACACTCCTATTAGTACATACCGGAATGGTATTAGCCTTTTTCACAACTGAATCACATTGTTGACTCATATTCAGTTTGTGACCCACTATAACCCCAGCAGTACTACCACCTAGCCAGTTATTCCCCATTTTGTAGTTGTGCACTTTATTTATCTTTCCTAAGTGTAGAACTTAGCACTTGTCTTTATTGAATTTCATCTTGATTTCAGACCAATTCTCCAGTTTTTTCAAAGTCATTTTGAAGTCAAATCCCATCCTCCAAAATGCTTGCAACCACTCTCAGGTTGGTGTCATCCTCAAATTTTAGAAGCAAACTTAGAAGCAAACTCTCCACTACATTATCCAAGTCATTAATGAAAATATTGAATAGCATAGGACCTCACTAGATATGCCCTCCAAATTTCACAGCGAACCATTAATAACTACCTTTCAAGTATAGTTTTCAACTAGTATGCACCCACCCTGTGTCAAAAGCCTTACTAAAATCAAGATATATCATGTCTACTACTTCCTGCCATCCACCAGTCCAGCAACTCTGTCAAAGAAGGAAATTAGGTTGATTTGACATGATTTGTTCTTGACAAATCCATGCTGGCTATTCCTTATAACCCTATTATTCCCCAGGTGCTTACAAATTGATTGTTAATAATTTGTACCAGTGTCTTTCCAAGTATCAAAGTTATAATTCCCCAGGTCCTCTTTATTCCTGTTTTTAAAGATAGGTACTATGGTTGCCCATCTATAGCCCTCTGGGACTTTGCCCATCCTCTATGAGTTAAAAAAGATAATTGCTAAATGGTTGAGAGAGCAATCTTAAAATAATACAAAAAATACAATCATACAATTTTGTCTCATTTTATTTTATATAGTGTGATGTAAATGCTCAGTCTTGCCATCTGCAAGACTGATATAGTCTGTATATTGTATCCTTAGCTTCCTTCTCCCTGTAGATTTATGTCCTAGACTCCTGAAGGATCCTACCATGTATCCTTCTCTTTAAATCCCACAACCCAAGATGGGTAAGCACCCAGGTCGGGATGAGGAGAAGACTCCGAATTGACTTCAGAGTCAGTCAACATCACTCCTAGTTCAGCTGGTAGGCAACATTACTGAGAAATATGATAGCGTCCCTTTTCTTTGCAGACAAAATATGCTGCAACCATTGTGCTGCCAATTTTCATGTGGCTTATCTACTGCAGGGTACACAGAAAGTGAAAAATTGTAGACTTCATATTGTATCAGTTTAGTGAGAAAATAATGTTGAAGTCTTCACATAAAAAGGAGTCTGTTGGGATATACTTGATATTGTTTTTCTTTGAAGAATCAAACAAAAGGAGAGTTGGATCAATTTCAGTGAAATATTGTTATTATCAGCATTGTATTTTAGACTACTTGGGATGAAAAAGAAAAATGAATACTAAGATTATTTCAAATGTTATATCCAGCTCTACAATATAATATGCATGATCTGTGATGGGATCAGCAAAATATCACTTTAGTATTTGGTTATTCAAATGGTGGGGGAAATATTATTTTTAATTACCTGCAACTTATTAATCCTCTGGTGTATTTCCTATACAATGTTAAAATGAAGAATTCTGACCTTATTTTTAGCACTAGAAATAACCTAATGAAAAATTACATTGATTGTAAAGTCAATATCATTCATTTTGAAATATTGGATTAAAATGAATTGTTTTTCCATTTGATTGTGCTTATTGAGATCTTATCTAATTTGCCATCTTGTTATTTGTTTAAAAATAAGATAAGTTCTACCTTCATTATACTGGTTTCCAGTTACTTAGCCTATTAGCTCAGCCTTAAACTGATTTATTGTCAGTCACTCCTTTTTTAAAGTAGTTTTAACCATAGAATTAGTTGTAGACTCATGTTATGATATTTGAGTTATTAGCTTGATCTTGGGAACAAAAGGTTTGACTTAGAAAATGGAGCTTTAGCTGCTTCCTTTCTTGTTGTTATGTTGCTTAGAGGCACTAATGTGTTAAGCATTATATACACACAGTGTGAAAATATGGTGCCTGCCCCAAATAGCTTACAATCTACATATATGCTAGATGCCTGCAACAAGTATGTATGGGGGGGTACTAAGTAACAGTGAGATGATTACAATTACTTTAATTAACAACCTCTCCCTTATCTCCAACATGCTCCATTTGTATTCTTTGGGTGAGCTAGAATAAGTGTTGGGTCTTCATTTAATGCTGGGTTTTTGTCCACTGATCTATCACAACTTGCAGGTGAAAATCTTTGGCTTGACAGCCCTGGAGACTGAAGCCCTCTTTATGCACAGAATAGATACAGCAGAGGCAAAGCTAGCTTCTTCACACTTCTGGGTCAATGTACCTCAGACCTGAACTAACAGGAGTGCTTCTCTGTGGCTAAGAGGCTCCTTCATTTCTTCACCTGTTGGATGGCCAGTTATACTAACTGGTTGTGGTTTTGTTATGTTGACACATGCCCACTAAGTGCTGCACAGAGATCACCAGCTGATTTTGCAAAGTCTACTGAACAGTCAACAAACAGTAACACCTAATTTCATATTTGTCATAAATTAGGTAAACAGAAATAATAATAATTTATGGCTGAGATATGCCATCTATCAAGGGACAGCAAACCATAGTGTTATTTCCAATATAAGGGCAATTGGGGTTCCTCTATCTAAGCTGAGACATATTTCGTGTGTGTGTGTGTGTATATATATATATATATATATGTGTCTCAAATTGTGTATGCAAAACCTCAGTATTCATATGTGTGCAGCCCAATTAGAAAAACCAAACCAAACAAAAAGAAACCCCCAACCCTGATGTGTTACTGTATTTAATGCACAGGTCGCACAAGAATTTCTCCCCTTAAGTGATAAGTAGAGAGGGGGAGGTGGGGACTGCAGAATCTATTCTCATTTAAACCAAAATGCTTTCTCAGAAAGGAAGCACTTAACTGAATATGGCAAATAAATTTATACTTAAGTGGATTTTATGGGAATGTTTATCCTTCTGTTTGTGTAAACTATACTGAATGTTTTGATAATGAGAGTGTTCAGCTTGTGTATTTGAATGAAGTGTGAGTGGGTGGAAATCTTTTAGTAAACACATTTGGTGCAATGATGTATATTCTAATAGCAAAAAATAATACTTTGCTGAAGTATTGTTATAAACTCCAGCAATGTCATCTCAGGCAAAGAGGATTTAGCAGTATAGAAAGGGGGGTGAAGCAGGGAAACCACTATCAGAGACAGGGAAAAACTTTGTTCAATATGGACACTAATTGAGGCAAGGGTCCTGAAGAAATGTTACTAAGAGCATGGCTACACTTGCAGATGTAGAACGCTGGGAGTTAAACCAGCCCTTGGAGAGCGCAGCAGGGAAAGTGCTGCCGTATGTTCACACGGCCACATTTGCGGCACTTGCAGCAGGATTGGGAGCGGTGCATGATGGGCAGCTATCCAACAGAGCACATCTTCCCATTCTGGTGCTGTGGCTTGTGGGAAAGGGGTGGGGGAATGCGGGGCATTCTGGGTCCTGTCCCAATGCCCCGTGATGCATCGCTTCGCATCCCAGCAATCTCTGTGCTTCCGTCCACATTTGGCACCATCTTTCAACGATTTTTGTATTACACGCTCTGTCTTCCCTTTTGGCCTGCGGGAATTAATCCTGAACTTGTGAGGAATATGCTGATGGGTCTCGCCAGCACATCACGAATTGCAGTCGAGTTACTCCTTAAGCTACAAAGTGACAGTGAGGAGTCCGACGATGATGTCAACTTGCATAACGCGTATGGCACGAGATTGCTTGTGGCATTCACGGACATGCTCACCACAGTGGAATGCCGCTTTTGGGCCTGGGAAACAAGCACTGAATGGTGGGATCACATCATCATGCAAGTCTGGGATGACGAGCAGTGGCTGCAGAATTTTCAGATGAGAAAAGCCACTTTCATGAGACTGTGTGTTGAGCTTGCCCCCACCCTGCGGTGCAAGGACATGAGATTGAGAGCTGCCCTGCCAGTGGAGAAGAGGGTGGCTATTGAAATCTGGAAGCTGGGAACTCCAGACAGCTACTGATCGATCACTAACCAGTTTGGAGTGGGAAAGTCAACCACTGGAATTGTGTTGATGCAAGTTTGCAGGGCCATCATGCTCAGAAGAACCGTGACTCAGGGTAACGTGTGTGACATTGTGGCTTGCTTTGCACAAATGGGTTTCCCTAACTGCGGAGGGGCGATAGATGGGATGCATATTCCAATTCTGACACAAGCACACCTAGCCTCCGAGTACATAAATTGGAAGGGGTATTTCTCTGTGATTCTCCAGGCACTTCTGGATCACCCTGAGCGTTTCATTGACATTAATGCAGGCTGGCCTGGAAAGAAGGATGACGCACGCATCTTTCGGAACACAGGCCTGTTCAGGAATCTGCAAGCCGGGACATTCTTCCCAGATCAGAAGATCACCGTAGGAGAAGTAGAAATGCCCATTGTGATCCTTGGAGACCCCTCTTACCCTTTAATGCTGTGACTAATGAAACCCTACACAGGGAGCCTTGACAGCAGCAAGGAGCAGTTCAACAACAGGCTGAGTCAGTGCAGAATGACTGTGGAGTGTGCTTTTGGCCATTTAAAGGGCCACTGGCTCTGTCTGTATGGGAAGTTGGACCTGGCCAATGACAACATCCCCACTGTTATATCCGTGAGCTGTACTCTCCATAACATTTGTGAAGGGAAGGGTGAAAGCTTCACTCAAGCATGGACCTCGGAGGTTCAACACCTGGAGGCTGAATTTGAACAGCCAGAGACCAGAACTATTAGAGAGACCCAGCACGGGGCTGTAAGGATTAGGAATGCCTTGAGGGAGCAATTTGATGCTGAAAGCCACCAGTAATGTTTGGTGCCCTGCATGGGAGTGAAGTGCAGTGGTTCCAATGTTAGTAGGAATCTGTGTTTGCTATGTATGATGCACTGACTTGCAGTGCCTGTTGCTTTCCTGGGCTACGGTATCTTTTACTTAATGCAATAATAAAGAATGTTTTCAAAGCCAAAAAATTCATTTATTGAAAAGAAACAGAAACAGAAAGGGCATGACGCATCTTTGGTGTGAGGGACAAGGGAAGGGGGTGAGGTGGGGAATAGGACAATCAGAAATTTGCCTATGTCCTGTTATCATACTCAGCCTTCCTGTCTGGAGTGCCATGCAATGAGTGCTGTGCTTCAGGCTGGCTAAAATGCATGCTGATGGGAGTTGAGTGCAGTGGTGTAGGGTCGTAGTTTGCAGGGCTGGGTGGTGAAGCTACAGGTGTTGGAAGCAGCTGGTGGCGATAAGAACCCAGAGGTTGGGGAAAGTGGGTTGGTGGTGACATGGGGACACAAGGGAAAGAGTTTTGGGACAAGGGCTGCAGGGGGTTGGGGGCAGGCACTGATGTGCTCCATCTGCATTGCTACGAGCGCCCGTATCGAGTCCGCTTGGCACTCCATGATGCTTAGCTCTGTGCTTTGGTACCGGCGATCCTCATTCTGCTGGCAGAGCCTCCTTTCACTCTCTTGCCACTCCTGCACTTTTTGATTTTCATTAAGGGACTGCTCCATGACTTCATGCATCAGGTCCTCTTTGCACATGCAAGGAGAGGCATATTGTGTCAATTGAGAGACCTGATTAACAGAACAGTTAAGACAAAGTGAAATTTCACTCCACTTGCTTATGCCCAGTATTTTAATGCTGTGTCATGTGTTTACAATTTAACAGCATTCACTTGTGGTATTTAATGGGACTGAAAAAAATCTCCAATCTGAAAGGTATGTTTCTTAACACCAAGGATAAAAGTAGATCATTTTAAAGCATCTAGCTAACTAGAAAAATACAATTATCACATTCTAGGATACAATCCAGACCAGTGAGGGGTTGTATCACTGCCTGCCTTCTGACCCTGATCACCTCAAAATGTTCTGCTGCTGTATCTCTCTTGACTGGGTGCTTCCAGCCAGCATGCAAGCATGCACTGAGGGTTTGTCTACACTTGAAACACTAAGGCTGTGCTGCTTAGCACTTCAGTGTAGACACTCACTATAGTGACAGAGGGGTTCTCCCATTGGTACAGTTATTCCATCTCCCCAGGAAGTGGTAGCTAGGTCGATAGAAGAATTCTTCCATCAGCGTAGCACTGTCTACACTGGGGGTTAGGTCAGTCTAACTATGTCCCTCAGGGGTGAGGATTTTTCACACTCCTGAGTGATGTAGCTGGGTCGACTTAACTTCTGAGTTTAGTCCTGGCCTGAGGGTCGGTGTGTTAAGTAGCTCCGTTTCAGCGCTCTGATTCCAGCAGGGGTGAAGGAAGTTTCATGCTAGTTTCTCCCCTCTCTGCTCCCCTCCCCTCTCCATGCTTGCTAAAATGCAGATTGATCTGTTCTTGCAAACTCCTCTCCCCTGCTGTGATGCTGAGTGGCTGTCTCTTTCCCTTGTTGACTTTGATGTTCCTGATTACTTTCTATGTAAATTGCATTCCCATTGTCTCTTAATGTACCTTGAAAATACCTCCAGATAGCAGAACCACATTCCTTTGTCTAGGGTGGGGTAACTTTAGTCCTGCCTGGCAGATATACTTTAAGAACATAATTTCCAATGTGTTTCTAATTTTGAATTTATCCTCTGTACATTCACCATACAATAATATTAATGATCAGTATGTTATTAGCTTTATATTGATAGTTCACATGACACCTTCTAGATACCGGTTATGACATTAGTGGGTTGGAGTACATTCAACTGGTTAGGCCAGTTAAAACTCACTACCAGATTACAATGATACCCTTGCCTTCTTCCATTGGGATGCTGTTAGGGCAGTGGTGGGTAACCTGCGGCCCATCAGGGTAAGTTGATTGCAGGCCGCGAGACATTTTGCGGAGGTTGACCATCCGCAGGCACGGCCCCCCGCAGCTCCTCAGATGACTGTTCCCAGCCAATGGGAGCTGTGGGAAATGGTGGGCCACAGGGACGTGCTGGCCCCTGCTTCCTGCAGGTCCCATTGGCCAGGAATGGTGCTCGTTCATCTGCACATCTACCAATGTAATAAATACCATCATGTGCCAGCAATGCCCCTCTGCCATGAACATTGGCCAAACTGGACAGTGTCTACGCAAAAGAATAAATGGACACAAATCAGACATCAAGAATTGTAACATTCAAAAATCAGTAGGAGAGCACTTCAGTCTCCCTGGACACTCAATAACAGACTTGAAAGTGGCAATTCTTCAACAACAAAACTTCAAAAACAGACTTCAATGAGAAACTGCAGAACTGGAATTAATTTGCAAAACTTCAAAAACAGACTTCAGTGAGAAACTGCAGAACTGGAATTAATTTGCAAACTGGACACCATCAAATTAGGCCTGAATAAAGACTGGGAGTGGATGGGTTACTACAAAAAGTAATTTTCCCTTTGCTAATACTCACACCTTCTTGTCAACTGTTGGAAATGGGTGACATCCACCTTAATTGCATTGACCTTGTTAGCACTACAAAAGTAATTTTCCCTCTCTTGATATTCAGCCCTTCTTGTCAACTGTTGAGAATAGGCCACTTCCACCTTAATTGAATTGGCTTCATTAGCACGGACCCCCCACTTGGTAAGGCAACTCCCATCTTTTCATGTGCTGTGATATATATACTGCTTACTCTATTTTTCACTTCATGCATCTGATGAAGTGGGTTTTAGCCCACAAAAACTTATGCCCAAATAAATTTATTAGTCTCTAAGGTGCCACAAGGACTCCTTGTTGTATTTGCCATTAAGTCATTAATAGAGTTTTACATAAATATGACTCTTCTAGTTTGTAGGCACCAGCTTTCTTCTATTCAATTATATTCTTGACAGTGTAAATACAATAGGGTGAGAAAAACAACAAGGAGTCCGGTGGCATCTTAAAGACTAACAGATTTATTTGGGCATAAGCTTTCATGGGTAAAGAACCCAGTTCTTCAGATACATGGAGTGAAAATTACAGATGCAGGTATTATTATACTGACACATGAAGAGAAGGGAGTTACCTCACAAGTGGAGAACCAGCGTTGACAGAGCCAATTCAATCAGGGTGGATGTAGGCCACTCCCAATAATTGATGAGGAGGCGTCAATTCCAGGAGAGGCAAAGTTGCTTTTGTAGTGAACCAGCCACTCTGTCCCTATTCAAGCCCAAATTAATGGTGTTAAATTTGCAAATGAATTGTAGTTCGCTTACAGACAGCCCCCCAACCTGAAGCAAATACTCACCAGCAACTACACACCACGCCACAGAAACACTAACTGAGGAACCAATCCCTGAAACAAATCTCTTTGCCTACTCTGTCCCCATATCTACTCTAGCGACACCATCAGAGGACCCAAAGACATCAGCCACACCATCAGGGACACTCATTCACCTGCACATCTACTAATGTTATATATGCCATCAAGTGCCAGCAATGCCCCTCTGTCATGTACATTGGCCAAGCTGGACAGTCTCTACGTAAAAGAATAAATGGACACAAATTGGACATCAGGAATGAATGGTAACATACAAAAGCCAGTAGGAGAACACTTCAATCTTCCTGAACATTCTATAACAGATTTAAAAGTAGCCATACTTGAACCAAGAAACCTTCAGAAACCGACTTCAAAGAGAAACTGCAGAACTAAAATTCATTTGCAAATTTAACACCATTAAAGAAGTTCTATAACTTGAGCTATATTTTGTGCGTTGTGGTCTTGAGCACTCTGGTGCTGATCCAACAACCCACACAAATACAGAGCTGTGTGAAAAACTGAGGTTTTTTTTTTTTTTTTTTTTTTTGGAAGTTCAAACAAAAACTGATTATTTCTGGAATTTTCAGCAAATTGAAAAAGTTGGGAAAAGATGGTTCGACCTGAAACTAAATGTTTTGGTTTAGATATGTTAAGAAAAGCAAAGGAAATGAAGGGCTAGATTAATATAAATGAAGGAGGAGGTAGTAGTGGTGCCCTCCTCATAACCTTAGGGCATTCACCTAGGATGTCGGAGTTCCAGGTTTGAATCCTAACTGTGGAGCAGAAACTTGAACCTGGGGCTCCCACTTCCGTAGAGCATATCCTTAGATCTGCCTTTCAGCAAGTAAGCCTTGATTCAAGCTGGATCTGAGCAGTTCTTAGAGCTTAAGAAATCAGAACTATTTATCCTCATTCAAATAATAAGTGAGACGTGAAATGAGCTTCTTGGTAGATAAGTTCCCTGCAGATTGTTTTATAATAGCATATTCAGTTTGCAGAGTTTCAGCTGGCAAATTAATTTAAAAGTGGTAAACATTTACAAAGGTTTCACATAGACCCAGCTAAATATTGCAGAACTAGATCAGAAACTGATCCTGTTTCCACTTTTAAACTGGCAAATACAGAGTAGTACTTAAAACAATCTCAGTGCTTTGAATAGCTATTCTTTTAGAAAGCCTATAGAGGAATCAAAGGCTCAACTAGATTACAGATCCTTAATATGAGTTAGAATTCACTGTGAAGTTTGTTTGAACTCATGTGGTTGACCCTATGGCACAATTGAATGAACATGTCTAGTAGATACTTCCCCAAACAAATACCTACGTTTTCTGTGTTATTTTAAAGAATTAATTTGAATAGTGTTTTATGCAAAACTATTAGACCCATGATACTAGTCACTGAGTAACAAAAGAAGCCTTCCAAGAAACTCATTTTTTTTTTTTTTTAGGGTAGTGAATTATCAGAGGGGAAAAAAAATCTTTTTTTTTTTTTTAGAAAATACCCAACCTGTTTCTATGTTTACATTGCTAATCTGCAGGACTCCTGCTCTCTTTCTGTGAATACAGTCCTCTGAAAGACGTACATTAGGTCTTTCAGTATCACATCAAGGTGTAACAAGGACGATTATTCCCATTGTTCCCAAAAGGTATATTTGCTTCCACACTGTTATCACGCAAAGAACTGTCCCCTGCAACTTCCTATACCTGGATATTTAATATTCTTTAATTAAATGATAAAGTCCTTTTGGTAGGATGAGGGAACTAATTCTCCCTCCAAGGATAAGGGGCAGTAGTGAAGTCTGGTATGGGGTGACAGGATGAAGATGGGCTCAGAATTTGAGGAGGTCATGTTTGTGGGTGTATGTACAGGAAATCTGTGGCTAGAAGCCATCAGCTGACCAAGGTTTATAACAGCAAATCACAGCACAGAGGTCACCAGGACATTTAAGTACAATAATAATATTGTTTTCAGAGTGCTCATTTTTATTTTGGGAGTATTAACTATATGATGAGCTAATAAAAACACCAGTCCTTGGTCTGAATTTTAGTCTGGGATATAGCTATTAACTTATAAATAGAAAACACTGTCAAGTTATAATTTAAATGCTGCATATGTGACTGACTAACTGGGTTAAAACTGAACACAACTGAATTTAGAGTGTTGGCAAGTTACTTACTTACCTTGTTGTGTGGTGTTCACTGAAAAAGGCTATCCTGATTTGTCCTATCACGGTGCATTTTTATAATGCCAGCACTAAGGAACACTGATTGAGGTGTAACATGGGCTCCATTTTAAGTTAAATGGAAAACAAAAGGATGGGATGACTATTTAGGATATGATTTTTGTGTGTCTATGTGTGTTATGGGGAAAAGTAACGCTCCTCGTTGAAAGGACAGGAGACTTTTTTCTTGCAATAATTCTGTTGGGGTTTTTTTATTAGAGGTTTTCATTTTAGGCACACATTATGCTGGATTAATTAATATTCTCTTCAAAAGCATGCTTTTTTAAAACAATCTTTCATGCATACATTAGTTAATTTCACCAAGAACTGGAACAGCATGCAGTGCATTAGTCAGTGAGAAATCACAAATGAGTGTCATCTTGCAACTCAGTACTTGTTTTGTCTACAGGACCATTGTTCCATAAATAAATTGCTATCTATTTTTGTACCTGTTCTTTTTATTGGATAGCTTTCTTTGATGTTGTCAACCATATGCATCATCCGAGTGGAAGCAGCATCTTAATTATTTAATGTTTGCACAGTGCTTTAAACATGTCAAGTACTATATAAGTGATAAACATTATCTAGATTTAATGTTATTTACAGTGACGTGATATCCTAGTGGCAAACTATCCTTGCAATTTTCATGTCAACTGTGGGCAGGATTTTGCATTGTCCTACACGTATTCAGACAGGGGCATAAAGGTGAGCAAAAACCCCTGAATGGGTGACAGATTATGGGCTACTATTCCCCTTCCCATTCAAGTGACCAAGGTGTGGAAGGAGCTTGACCTCCAATACCCTGGTTACTGCCGCTGAGTTAGTGCACGGGGAACTAATCTGTACTAGGTAAAGCTCTGGTGGAGATTACATGCCCCTTGGTCTCCTCCTGGGGTTTGATCCTGCACCACTGAAGTCAATGGGAATTTTGCTATTAACTTTAAGGGGGCATGAGCAGGGCCCTGAAACAGTGCAACTACATGCTGCCCTTTACTTAGGGATTATGGTAACTCCACAATCAAGCCTTAAACCATCAAATATATGCAAACTCATATTTGTGAGGGTAATGTAGGAACATATCTAAAGCAAAAAAAGTAATTTACCGCAGCCCTCAATCTGTATATTTTCCAGTAATAAGAGTATGGCTAACCATTCACTACTGCTTCATTATCCTCTTCCTTGCCTTTACAATATTTTAAGGTAGATTACTGCTCCTTTAGAGGATTCTTTGCCATGCCTTAGGGGACACCATAATTAAAAACAGGCATAATAATCGTCAACATTATAATGACTGTTTTATTATTAAAGAAAGAAATAAAGATATTATACAAAACAGAACACAGAATGCTTGGATGGGCATGCTCTTCTTTGGTAAATTAAGACCAAAATTAGCAAGGAGACCTGTCTTAATAAATCATAATCATTTTGTGGCTGTGCTTGAGCTAACTTCTGTCTCTGCTCTCCATATTAATATCTGAGGACACGACTTCACTGGCTGCCGCAGCAGCGTTTTAATGTGGCTTGTGTAGTCGCGGCACAGCGCTGGGAGAGAGCTCTCCTAGGGCTCTAAAAAAAACACCTCCGCTAGCTCCCAGCACCAGAGCACCGTCTACACTAGCACGTTATAGCGCTGAAACTTGCAGTGCTCAGGGAGGTGTTTTTTCACTTCCCTGAGCAAGAAAGTTGCAGTGCTGTAAAGTGCCAGTGTACACAAGCCCTTAGCAAAGTCACTGAGGTGGTTTGGTGGTCCTCTGAGTTCATTCTTCTTAGCAGTCTTGCTTGTATAGACAACTGGAAGAGTTGTGATGAGTGCTATAAAATTAAGGAGAGCAGAAAATTCTTGAGTACCTTTTGAGTAGGTTTAATTAGAGATTTTTTCCTGCAAAGGGAGGGGTAGGAAAGCCTGCTTTAATGTTTTATGGCTTCTGAGAAGATCTCCCATTCTTCCCCCTCCCCCCCACAGTCTTGCATTCTTTTAAAGTCAGGACATAAATATTTTTCAAAGTCTGTTGTTTGAAATAAAAATCAAATCTGTTCCAAATGATATTTTAGACCAGAGTGGTGTTATGTTTTTTGATAAAGACAATTTGTTGTCTGTTACCTTTTTTCCTTACAGTTCTCCTTAGATTTATGACCTGTTGTTTATAGTATTTACAACTGGCCATTAAAATGTCTATTAAGTATTTTGTACAAAGCACAAATTGCAATAACCAGTAAACACTTTAAAACATAGTACAAAATGGAAATAGTATAGAATTAAAACAAAATAGTAGTTATAAAAGCTGCATTTTAGTAGTTATAAAAGCTGCATTTCATAAACACACTTGGATGTAGTAAACATGGTTTCATGGCCAAGGAGGTGTCACCTTCCTTTGACACATGAGACTTTTAACTATGGAATAGAAAGTAGAAGCTTCCTGAAATTTCTTTAATTAATTTGAATATCTTATTTAATAACATAAGCAACCAAAAACATAAGGTAATGTTGTTATATTCTCCATGCATTGTGGGCATAGCAGAAGAGTAGGTATTTCTTAAAATTCAGTAAAGGCACAGACAAGTTTTTAATGATCCTATATTATAAGAATAAATTATAATAATTTAATTATAAATTTTTTTCATCAATATTGAGATTTATCTATCACAGTGGTTCTCTTAGAGAGTAAAAACAAGCATCCATAATTCTTTTTTCTATGTTGTTGGGGACCTTGCCTGCTTGAGATGCAATGCCGATCTCGGAAACTGCACATGCTTTAAAAGAGCTAATTAACTATAGGACAAAAAAAGAATTAAAGCATAATATCCAAATGTATATTTTTGAGATGGCATTTGATGCCAGGATGCTTTATTCAAAATGCTACTGACATTTAATCAAGACACTTCCTCACAATTACCACATATCTTTGGTGACTTTATTTGGAGTTGTGGTTCATTAATTTTTGGAAATAAATGTTCTATTTTTGCAGTTTTAGACATTATTGCAAAAACATTATGTTTCAGTAGTACTGTGAAGCAATACTGTGGCATCTTATTACAACTTATTTTTTGTTCCTTTGTGTGAACTTGGTATTGAACTCCAATGTCATATGTTGAGACTTGCATTTGAGTTTTTAACCAGCATTTCATGGGCTTTGTGGAAACTCATTCCTGTGTGCATGTTATTTCAGTAATTAACTATGATGTTTTTTCTTGGTATACACAGGTTATTAGCTTTTCCTGTATAGGGTAAGGAAACCAGGACAGTAAGTGTGGCAAGGGCTATATTACTTAGTCATTTACCCAAAAAAAGAACAGGAGTACTTGTGGCACCCTAGAGACTAACAAATTTATTAGAGCATAAGCTTTCGTGGACTACAGCCCACTTCTTCGGATGCATAGAAGTGGGCTGTAGTCCACGAAAGCTTATGCTCTAATAAATTTGTTAGTCTCTAAGGTGCCACAAGTACTCCTGTTCTTTTTGCGGATACAGACTA
>NC_048299.1:37350418-37485389 GCF_013100865.1 Trachemys scripta elegans | reverse complement strand
TAGAGACTAACAAATTTATTAGAGCATAAGCTTTCGTGGACTACAGCCCACTTCTTCGGATGCATAGAAGTGGGCTGTAGTCCACGAAAGCTTATGCTCTAATAAATTTGTTAGTCTCTAAGGTGCCACAAGTACTCCTGTTCTTTTTGCGGATACAGACTAGCACGGCTGCTACTCTGAAACCAGTCATTTACCCAGTCACTCATGGGAGGCATCTTCAGTGTGATTGAACCATAAGTTGGGCAGAGGGACAACTGCACCCTGCAAGACTACTTAAAATGTTTTGGGGATTCTCAAGGAGGTGATGGAGCATTACAATGGGGGTGATCTGGAAACCTTGTTGGGGGGGTGGAGGAAAAAGAACTGAGATGAATTTTTTCTCACTTTTTTAATAAAAAAAGTTCTCATTTTTCAGCAAGCTCTAACCTTGATAAACATCAACAGGGAAACAGGGAAGCCTTGAACATTTTTTAAAAAAGAGATAGCATTTTAAGGGAGGTCTATAAGAAACAAGGAATTTTTTAAAGGAAAGTTAAAATTAAGAATATTGAAGCTGACAGGGTCTCCGTAGCTGTATTGGTTGTGACATCACAGTGTTTGACAGTTCTGAATCAGTCAAAAGGAAAGAAGCTAATTCTCTTGGCTGTTGTTTATTCTAAATACTAATCTGTTCTATGTTTTGGCAATAATGAGAAGTAAATGTATAAAGTATCTGCTATTTTAATGACATTTAGTAAAATATTTACCTCTCTTTAAAGTTTGCTAGAGTATATCTGTGTATCTGATTATTTTCAGTTTAGTGGGATTCTCATAAAAGTATATAAGTTATTCACATAACTATTAATTAAATATGATTAATGTTATTACAGTAACTACTGTAGACCTAATCATAATGTGCCATTTATTATACCATCTTGCCATCATTTTACGTCACAATGTTTCAGTGGATTTAAATGTGACTGTATAACCAACCACATTAATGTCATAGTTCACTTTGATTAATGTGAACACCAGAGAGCATTGATAATGATTAGTCTCTTTCATGAAGTGTTACCAAATACAGTATCTCCACAAGAACAAATTTAAGCTCATTTTAAAATCATGAAACATAGTAAATGGCTCTTCTATCAATTGATATTAAATACCTAATGAAAAGTGAAAGTCTACTATATGCTGACAAATGGTTTCGTAATTATTGTTTCCCTAGATCTTGGTGGAAGGTACTGTGGGGGACGGTTTCTGTGGAGACATTGGAATTGATGACTTGTCCTTTACAGACTGTACCCTTTACAATGGTGAGAACAAAGTTAGAAAATAACTATAAATCTCTTTGCACCCAGAGACCTGGGACTTGTAACTGATTCGTTTTGGTTAATAACATCAGTGGAGGAACTTGTTCTGTAAAATGAAAACCTGCTCAAACTTTGCCTCTGCTGTCTAACAATCAAATCCCAACTAGTTTTCCCATCTGCCTAACCCTACTACCCAGAACCTTTCACCATCCCCTGGTAACAGTTAGCTAGCAATGTCCTGGAAATGTCCTCAAGCAGGTTCCTGAGTGTGCTTATTGAGGACAGAAAGGAAATATTGTGGCAATTGACATCTGGAAAACTAATTAGTGAAAAGCAGAAAATGTGATTTGATGATTACCTGTTCTGTTCATTCCCCCTGAGGCACCTGGCATTGGTCACTGTTGGAAGTCAGGATCCTGGGCTAGATGGACCTTTGGTCTGACCCAGTATGGCCATTCTTATGTTAGATATGCCTGGTATCCTGAGTCCTGACCGTATAGAAAAAGGAAGTGCTTCTTGACACTTAAGCTTAAGGTCTAAGATCAGGTCAGATGTGTAAGGAGAAGAAACTGTGCTCAGATGCCTGGGGACACTGGCTAGAAAACAAGCTCTGTAAGACAGAAGTTCCAGTATCTAAGGGTGAAGGGAAAAAATGTCAGCAGCTCTAATAGGCAGTCACTGGAACGCATTTTCCATTACTAGCAACAAGGTAATTTGATTTCTCGAAGGAGAACCAAACTTCTAAAGTAGTGTAAATATATTAAAATTTCACTTGGCAAAATTAATTCCACCTTTTGACTGACACAGAGAGAGAGAGAGAGAGAGAGAGAGAGAGAGAGAGAGATCTGCGCATACATATGTATATAATCAATTTAATGAAGACATTATTCTGACAATGTCAAAACAAAAGAGTCAAACACTCACACTACAGTACACAAACAGTTTTAATGATACTACTGTCTGCCTGGAGTCTTCACTATCTAGTTTGGTACAATGGCTACAGAAACATCATACCTTGTGTCCCAAGACGTCTACAAAATTCCAGGCCTACAGTGTTTCATAACAAAAACAAAACAAAACAAAACAAACAGAGTAAGCTTCCAAGAGGGCTGGTGTTAGCTGCAGAAAAAAATGAAATGTAATATATGGTCTGACAGCTGACTTACGGTAGTAACAGAAAGCAGTAGAACAGCAGACATTTTAGCACAAAATGATTTTCCTAGAATTGCTATCTTAGCAGAATAGTGGGATGATCATAAACGAGCTGGGAAAAGGGATAAACAGTGAGGTGGCAAAATTTTCAGATGATACAAAATTATTCAAGATAGTTAAGTCCAAAGCTGACTGTGAAGAGTTACAAATGGATCTCACAAAACTGGGTGACTCAGCAACAAAAAGGCAGGTGAAATTCAATGGTGAGAAATGCAAAGTAATGCACATTGGAAAATATAACGCAAACTATATATACAAAATGATAGGATCTAAATTAGGAGTCGTGGATAGTTCTCTGAAAACATCTACTCAATTTGGAGTGGCAGTCAAAAAAGCTAACAGAATGTTGGGAATCATTAAGAAAGGGATAGATAATAAGACTGAAAATATCATATTGTCTCTATATAAATCCATGGTACGCCCACATCTTGAATACTGCATGAAGATGTGGTCGCCCAATCTCAAAAAAGATATATTGGAATTGGAAAAGGTTCAGAAAAGGGCAACAAAATTATTAAGGGCAAGGAACAGCTTCCATATGAAGAGAGATTAAAAAGACTGGGACGTTTGAGCTTGGAAAAGAGACGTGATTGAGAAGGTGTGGAGAAAGTTAATAAGGAATTATGTACTCATTCACATAACACAAGAAGCAGAGGTCACCCAATGACATTAATAGGCAGCAGGTTTAAAGAAAACAAAAGGGAGTACTTCTTCACATAACAAACACTCAACCTGTGGAACTCATTGTCATGGCATTTTGTGTCCCTGGCCTCTGACTGCCAGATACTGGGAGTGGACTGTGGGAATTAGGTGCTTAAACCTGATGAGAAAGGAATCCAGTGGAGAGGAAATTGGCATGACACAGTCAGAGTGGTGGGACAGGAAAGTGATTGTCAAAGTAACTTTTTTTTTTAATGGACCGAACAGCAAGGAGACGATTGCAAAGGGATGTTAGATAGGAGGAGAGTCTCACAGCAATTCCACAGTTCAGGTCCAGAGATCAAAGAACTATTGAATAAAGACATTGTTTGAATTATTTTTTTTCATAAGGAAATTTGCCAAGTATCTCATCAACACCCTCAGGAACTTCAGTTCCTGCAACACTCCCTACGAACAATTGCACAGAGAAGGAATTTGTCTGTAGAGAAACGGGCCACTGCATCCAGATGATCCAGAGATGTGATTTCAGACCTGACTGCTCTGATAAGTCTGATGAGTCCTCTTGTGGTCAGTGAACTAATTATTATGTTGCACTAACACATTTATTCTGAGATATTAAAATATTTAATTATTCCATATCTTCATTTGCTATTCTGTATTTACGTCCTGGCATTAATCTTCATGTAAGCTTCCCCAAAGAAAGACTAATCTTCAGCTTTGTAGTATGGGAATCTGAGATGTAATGCATCTTCAACCTTCCAATGTGCTGACTGGGACCTGACACTTTATATTTCAACTCAAATTACTTACTCAAAAGCTTATATCACTTAGTGCTTAGTTGCTATACATAGCCATTTTAAAAAAAATAAATACAGTTTCTCAAATTAACGGAACCAGTAATTACTGCTCATCTTTTTAAAGCAGCAAGGCAATTGTGGATGAGCAAGAAATTAAGATAATATGTCATGAAGGGAAGAGTGGATATAGCCAAAAGAGTTGCAAAGAAGTAACTTGTTGGTTGCTCCTGATGGATTTCTAGTATCAAGATACTTAATAATAGAAATCAAACTGTTGCTTTATATTTGTGCCTTAAAATATAATCCTTGATAATCCAGGTCTGCTAGTTCACAAGAGGAAATGTATTTAGACTACCCCTTCAGGGCAGGAACTGTGTCTGTATTAGAGGTGTGGGAAACCAGAATGTTCAGGTTATGGGAAATTCTGAAATTTCTAAATTTGTTTTCATTCTGAATTTGAATGAAACATTGAATTTCAAAAATTGCCACAAAACTACATTTAAAAAAATTTTTTTTGTTCAATCAAAACATTTAGTTTTGATTTCCACTTTCAAAAAAATCATAATACAAAATAAAATTGTTGTCATGAAAAGCAGTTTCAAATGAAAATTGGAAACATTCAGTTCTGAAAATGTTGAAATGGAATGTTGTGATATTATTGAGTGCTTCATTTAGATCTTTTTCTAAATGAATTTTTTTTTAAATCAACACATTCCCATGGACAATTTTGATTTCAGTGAAAGAGCATTTTCCAGCCAACTCTAGTCTAAATGTTTGTCAGCACTGAATACAAATCAGCTGTTATGGATCACCATAGTACAAATAAATAATAATAAATTATTTTTTTTATTTTTAATACTCATGAAACTTCCTTGAATATAGCAATTTCTTCAAAATTATTTGATTTTAATTTCACAAATCTCTTCAGCTTTTTCCTGTATAGATTGATTATGAATACTGAAAAATTTAGATGTTGCATGCTTATGATTGGTCAGCCAAATCACATGGTATTGTTTTTCTTTCCTGATTAAATGTGTGATCATTTATAAAGTGAAATATTTTGTTTGTGTATGTATGAATATAAAATATATTGTCCACAAATACACTCGCATGTGATTTTGATATCTACTTTCTGTTAACATTTGTTCCAGTAAAACATTAGCCACTGAGTGTCCATGGTAAGTGAACCCAAATGGAAAAAGTGGAAGTGATTTACAAATTCAAATATTGATGGACATTTTCATGCAGTATTCATCCAGCTCTAGTTACTGAGGAGAAACACTGAAGTGAAACTTTAGCATAAAGCAGAACTCACTGGGTAGAACAAGTTTTTTCTCACAAATTCACTTTAAGTCTATCTTCCAAGTCACCCTTCATCTCTTCAGGGGGATAAATGCCATGGAGAATACTGCTTAGTCTACTGCATGCAATCTGAAGTCTGCAGTCACCACAGAAATGACTGCAATTCATCGCTTAAATGGCAATATCTGAATATGCCTGAAGTACGTTCTGCAGGCAGCAATCTGTACACAGGAGGGTGTTATCCACTGTCAATTGCACTTTAAAAAATAATATTTATAAACCACGTAAAACTGTAAAAGAATATATGTGGCACTTTAGACTGTGCCACTTATCACTGTCAGAAAGCATTATTAATCTTTTAGATAATTAGGCAGAGACATTGGTTGTGGTTAGCTTTACCGTAACTTTTTAAACTAATAAAGCTGCTCTGTTAGCCCCCCCATCCTACTTCATTCCCCAACCTCTACTCCCCCAAAGAGGTTACCCCAGGACAATATATTGTCCTCACACATTATAACTTACTAATACAGAGATCATCTAAGGCAGGGATCGGCAACCTTTGGCACGCGTCCCATCAGGGAAATCCGCTCGCAGGCCAGGACGGTTTGTTTACTGCAGCGTCCGCAGGTTCAGCCGATCGCAGCTCCTAATGGCCGCGGTTTGCCATGCCAGGCTAATGGGGGCTGCGGGAAGGGGTGGCCAGCACATCCATCGGCCCGCACCACTTCCCGCAGCCCTATTGGCCTGGATTTGCCCCAGCAGCAGCCGGTGCGACTGGCCCAGTGGTTGCTATGACCTCCATGACAAACACAGAGCCTTAACCATTCTATTCCGTGTGTGGGGACACTGAGTGGGACAAGGCAACTGGAATACTCATTTGTCCCATCTTCAAGAAGGGATCAGTTAATCCCAGGAGGCTGAAATACTACCCAAATAAGATGGTAATTCAGTATTTTGGTCCCAATGCCAAATGGTAGCATTACTGTAAGTCATTTAGATATGATTTGGATTGTTAAAATAAAACTAATTTGCTTTTTGAGTTCCCTTCATAAAGTTGCTATCACACTAATAGCTAATGGCTTTTACACTGATATCTTTGCATATGACATCACCAGAGGAAACGGGTCCTTTTCATATATAATGTGATCTGATGTTAGACACCAAGGTGAATAATGATTTTTCTCCCCAGGTTAGAATTTGTTCCTTAGCCAATAATATAGTGAGTACTATTGATATTGTAACAATAGGGAGAAGCCATGCTTATTGATACTGTATAAATACTCATTAAAGAAACTAAACTGCAATTCTTTTATACCCATATTGTTCACTAGACCCTAACATCAACAGTCTGATTATTCCCAGTTAGTAGACATATACTAAGTATTCCAATTTTGTCTTGTAAAGCTGTGGAAGTTTGTGATTTTGAAGATGAAAACCTATGTGAATGGTATCAACCAGTAACAGAAGTGGCAGCAGCAACTATTTCAGTCCATTCCACTAATGCATTCCAGTGGGGCCTTGGAAATGGAGCAACCATACATCCTGGGGAAGAAAACCACAGGCCATCAACTGATCACACAATGTGAGTAAGATGTTCACACCTACACACTTACCTCTTGGGACTGTATATGGTTAATCAGCTATGGCATTTGTGAATCCTGCTGCCATTTGCTCATTAGTGTCAGTGTTAAGTTATTCTAGACCTGCACTGCTCTAAGAGCAGAATGCTCTCGGTGCATGTGAAAATTGAACTCTCTCCTAACATATAAATGTCTTGTACACCACGAGCAGGGGAGGAGAATTGCTGTCCCACCATGTCCTGCACAATGCTGAGTTTTCATCTCCAGCAGTACTAGCTCTGAGAAGAGGCAGCCAATCAGTATTCCTGTAGGGACCAAGGTGTGAGCAATCATACCTAATGCTTAGAGTCAGGTGCCTGAAACCAGAGCCAGGGTCAAAGTCAGGTGCCAAGCCAAAGGTCAGAGCCGGAGTCAGGGTCGGGGTTAGGATAGGAGCAGAGACCTGGAATGAGGCAGGAAAGCAGGAACTGGCAATAGAAAGGGTTCTGGGATAAGGAAGGCAGGAACAGGCAGGGCTCAGGAATCGGGCAAGTAGGCAGGGTCCATAGCAGCTGCCAGCCAGCCAGGCACAGCTTCCTGTGCCTCTTTCTGGTTTAAGTAATGTGTCCCTGCCACTCAGGGGACATCTCCTCCAAACAGAAGCTTTCTGGGCCCTCTGTGAGCTAGAGCTTCACTAGCCCACTTTTCCACATCTTTGGGTGAGTGGCTAGGTGGTGGCCACAGTCTCAGTCCTGCCTGGGGGCTCATGGCCCAGATTCTAGGGCCTGGATTACTAGCTGATGTATTACATCTGAGAATACAGATGGAAGCAGACATGGGCAGCATGTATAATAGGCCAGGGGAGGCTAAGCCTTCCCTAACGCAGGCCGTGGCCCCGCCCTGACTCCCCTTTTCCCCCAAAGCTGGTGGGAGCTCAGCTCAGGCCAGCGGCTTGGAGCTTGGTTGGCTGGCCACTCAGGCCAGCCAGAGGCCTGGGGCAGCTCGGGTTGGATCAATGCTTGGGCCGGCTGGTGACCTGGGGGTCAGGCCAGTGCTCGGGCCAGCTGGGGGTCATGGCAGCTGGTGGCCCAGGACTTGGGGCGGCTGGGGCAGGCGGGCCAGTGCTTGGGCCAGCTGGTGCAGTAGGGCAGTCTGGCCAATGGCCCAGGGATTGGGAGAGCTTGTGTGGGTGGGCTGGTCCTCAGGGTAGTTTGGCCAGGGCTCTTCTGGCAGTAGGATGGAGGGGGGCCTCGGGGCCCTGGCAGGCAGGTGGGGAGGTGGAAGGGGCAGGGTAGGGGCAGGGCCTTGGGCGGAAGGGGTGGGGTAGGGCTGGGCCGGGAGCTAGCCTCCCCGAAGGAGGAGTTCACACACCACCCATTGAAGCAGTGACTCACTGCTTTGAGATTGTGAATAATTTAAGGGTATGCACTAGGGCTGATGATTAATTGCAGTTACCTTACATGATTAACTCATTAATTGCGATTAATCACATAGTTAAACAATAGAATATAAATTGAAATATATTAAATATTTTTGATGTTTTTCTACATTTTCAAATATATCTGTTTCAATTACAACAGAGAATACAAAGTGTACAGTGCTCACTTTATATTTTTTTACAAATATTTGCACTATAAAAATGATAAAAGAAATAGTATTTTTCAATTCACCTCATACAAGTACTGTAGTGCAATCTTTTTATCATGAAAGTGCAACTTACAAATGTATTTTTTGATACATAACTGCACCCAAAAACAAAGCAATGTAAAACTTTAGAGTCTACAAGTCCACTCAGTCCTACTTCTTGTTCAGCCAATCACTCAGACAAACAAGTTTGTTTACATTTGCAGAAGATAATGCTGCCTGCTTCTTGTTTACAATGTCACCTGAAAGTGAGAACAGGTGTTCGCATGGCACTGTTGTAGCTGGCGTTGCAAGATATTTACATGCCAGATGCACTAAAGATTCATATGCTTTCATGATAAAGAGATTGCTCTACCGTACTTGTATTAGGTGAATTGAGAAATACTATTTCTTTTGTTTTTACAGTGCAAATATTTGTAATCAAATATAAATATAAAGTGAGCACAGTACACTTTGTATTCTGTGTTGTAATTGAAATCAATGTATTTGAAAATGTAGAAAACATCCAAAATATTTAAATAAATGATATTCTATTATTGTTTAATAGCGCAATTAATCACACGATTAATTTTTTTAATTGCACGATTAATCACAATTAATTTTTTTAATTGCTTGACGGCCCTAGTATGCACTATTGAAGTCCTTATCCACAGTAGAAGCTTTTACAAAATTGTTTTCTCTATTGTTGATCGAGATGTTGAACCGAGTTATAAATGCACAATGATGAGACAAATCATCTATCTTGGTCATGCCAGGGCATTCACTGAAAATTATTGGGAAAAGCAGCAAATATTTGTTTCTTTGCTTCACCGTGTTAAACTTTTTCATGATTGTCCATCCAGTAGAGGGGACAATGTATGCAGAACCATCTCCCTTCCTTATGCTCATGTTATACTGCACAGTACAACTGAAACTACTACAGACATTCAATGGAAACTTTGTAAATAATACCTCTTACATCTGTACTGCAGAAATTCATCATATTGAAAAATAAATCCACTCACTTTGCTCTTTTGTCAATAGATCAATGCTATCAGGATATTGCATTTTATAGTGATAAAATTCTATGAATGTTGTTAGTAAAGGCATATGTGCTCATCTCTAGCTATGCAAACATGACTTTTGTTAACAGAGATTCAAAAATGAAAAAAGGGCCTTATCCCAACTTCTAAATTTGTATACCAACTTGTAGGGCTTTGTGCATGAAAAAAACCAGCAACCTGGAGATTCAATTTTAAAGGCTTTAGTTTTGAGAATTTGACCTTAATGTGCATTACATGGGTTGAAAAGAAACAAATGAGCTAGTCTTTTTCCTCTAAACAGACAGCAACAACAAAACACAAAACCTATGGTCCACATAAGAAAAAAAATGGACTGAAGGAACAGATTTAAAGAGCTCAGTCTAGCTTTAATACTTATATTCTAGTTGATTGGCTTTTTTCTACATAGTGACTACTGACCCCAAGCGTTTAATTTGCTCAGATTTTGCTCCTTTGTCTTAAAGAATATGGTTGGAATGATGCCTTTTGGGGCAGAATTTGCCATAGGGACATGCCAAAAATCTTGAATAGAAGCCTGGAAGGAACTCCTTTATATTGGCTCTTACGTAGGGGAAAGAAAATTTTCTCCTAGTGCTTCATTCCTGTGTGTGTTTCTTATACTCTCTCAAAGGATATTATTGAAGTCAAACTGCCGATTCCAGATAGAATCATTATGATAATTACTAGCTCCCGATAAAAATATTCATTTCATTTGCATAATGAGCAATAATTTGCTTTTTCATTGAGATTTGGTTACATTTAGTAAAGAATATGAAATTGTACTTTAAATGAATTACAGTCTTTTTTAAATTTATATCAGAATTATAATATTGACTATGCTGAAATATCTCCATTCTCTCTCTCTCTCTATCTAATCTGTGTGTGACCACACACACAAGTATGCTAGACAGACACATACATACTTCTATTTAATGTTGTATGAAAAAAATACCAATAAACCAGGTATACTTAAATACAAGCTTCTTTCAGTGATGTGCAGCTCGAACTCCAGTCAAGAAACATGGGGTTTCTATATGATCTGAGAGCTGTTCAGTAATCTGAATAGAGAAAAAACAAGATTTTCTATCTGGAATGATAGATGCCTGCAACTCTCTGTGAAAGTAGGAAATAACCATTTATATGTGGCAAGGAATTCAGAACAGGGCACCAATGTTATTAATTGCAGTAAGAGTTACTATTTTGATGGTAGTTTAAAACTAGATTTATGTTTATTTTTAGTGTCACAGTAATACTGTAGAGCGTTCAATCTGACAGCATTGTTAATATGAGTATAAGAGAATTACTGCATTTCAGCTTAATATGTTAAGGTTTTTAGTGTCAGTAAAATTACTATGTTTCTATTGTAAAAAGCCTCATAATTTAACCATAGTTAAAAATTACAGCTTTACTTTGTCATTTTTTGGAAGCAATTTAGACTTCCTGCAGAACATCAGAATGTCTTCCTGTTTGAAGAGAAAAGGAATATGATAAATCAAGAGTAAAAAACTTGAACTGACTAAAGAATATAAAATCTTATGATATAATTGTTGCATAGTAGATAATATTAGCATCACATTTTCTGTTTTACAGAATCCTCTTACAGCATTTTCACCCTGTACATGTTTTAATGTACAGTGATATTTGATCTCTTTTAATATACAGTGATAGACATACGTACTAGAACTGGTTAACATTTTTAATTGAAACTGTTTTTCAACAGAAAATTAGATTTTACATATAGTTTCCCCCCCAAATGTGTCTGCTTCCACAGGAAAACTTTGATTTTTTTCATTTAAAAATAAACAACTTGAATGTCGTAAAACTGAAAAGTATCGGCAGGTAGCAATCGATTTATCCGGGATCGATATATCGCGTCTCGTTAAGATGCGATATATCGATCCCCGAATGCGCTCACCGTTGACTCCGGAACTCCACCAGAGCAAGCGGCGGTAGCGCAGTCGACGGGGGAGCTGCAGCCATCGATCCCACGCTGTGTGGACCCCAGGTAATTCGATGTAAGATACTTCAACTTCAGCTATGCTATTCGTGTAGCTGAAGTTGCGTATCTTAGATCAATCCCCCCCACTAGTGTAGACCAGCCCCAGGAGAGCAGACCATGGTGTGTTGTGGGAAAAGTAGTCTAATCAAGGAACCTGACCTATAGAGGAGAATGAGATCATGAGAGCACCCAAATTACAGCTTCCATGAGGTGCATCAGTGCCATTTCCAAAACAAAATATTTCTGTTTTCCATTTCTCACTGAACTTTTTTAATTGTCATTAAAACTTTACATGGGGGGAAAAAAACTCATTTTCTATCAAACTCTAACATGTACACTGTGTAGCTGGCTGTTTTCATACAGTATATCAGATTCCATGCAGAATGGATGAAACTCTTACTGGTTCAGAGAGTATGTGTAATGGGGGGAGGGTGGCCCGTTTGTTGAGCAGGGCCATCCCCATTGTCCCAATACGGGGTTGGTACACCCCGTCACACAGTCGTCTGGACTCCTTGTGGGATCAAATATTTGCAACAATGTGGTCGCAGGACCCCTAGTGGGGTCAAGCACATATCAACCCTTTGCCCCCAGGCGGGGTAGGACAAGCAGTCCATAGCCTCCAAGACTCCTGGCTGAAGCAGATAATAACAATTAGGGTTTCTGATCTTCCAGGCAGTGTATAGCAAACAGTCATTCTATAACCCCTAGGTGCGGCTGAACAACCAATCAGTCTCGGGCCTCTGAGCTTTCTGGTTGGGGCAAGCAAGCAGCAACTGGGGGTGGGGGTGAGGGAGTTCAGACCCTTTGAGCAGGGCTGAACAAATAGTCAGTTTGTAACCCCTGGGTAGGGCAGAGTAAGCAGATGGTTTATGGCCCCTGAACCTCCTGGCTGGGGCAGGCAAAAAAACAGTAGCCACACTTAGTTGCAAGTGGGGTGGGGTACGAGAACCCAGGCCCACCCTGCTCCACCGAGTTCCAACTCAGGGCCCTATGAAGCCAGGGGATTCCTCATTAAGGGTTTAAGCACCAACTTTCACTACATTCCCTGGGTCATTTCCTACCGCGAGGTGCATTTCAGGCATCTCCCTGGCTGGCAGCAGTTTGGCGTCTCTGTCAATCTCTGCAGTCATCTAGTTGTCCACAGAGTAGCCCAAGTCCACAGCTCCTACTGCTTGGAGAGTCTCAGATGTCTCAACAGGAGCTTGCAACCCATGTCCTTCCTCCTTCTCAGCCCGCCCAGACAGAGCTGGGCTTCCTCCATTTATCTGTCCCTTCCACCTGGAGCATATGCAGCAGAGGTGGGGGAGGCTGGCCTCTTGGGCCCACAGTGATTGGTCTGTCCCCATTGGCCCAATGCGAGGCACCACTTAAACTTCATGGTGCAGGATTCCAGCAGAATAGCTATAAAGGATGGAAGCTCCACCGTAGAACTGAGTGAATAACTGATTTTTTGGTTCAACCAGCAAATCGAAAACTCAGGGAAAATATTCAGTGTCATTAAATTGGAAAAGTCAATTTCAGGACAGCAAATCTATGTATGCATGACTGTATGTGTGTTTATGCCCCTCTCATATAAGTCTTATCCTTTAGGGCACTTGCCTGGGACTTGCGAGGTCTGAATCTGCACTCTGGGGCAAGGACTTGAATTCAGATTTCTCCTCTGCCAGATGAGCACCCTAACCAACAGACTATCAGCTATTTTGGGGTGGGTGGCTCTCAATCTCTCATTGAAGTTGTTCCATTTTGTATAAATCATCTCAATGGGACTTCTAGATGCTACTGTCATAAATAATAATAATAAATAATAAATAATGTATATAGGCTTAAACAAGTGCATAGACTAGGCAAGTAGCTAACTAGATAACTGCAGGCCCCATAATTCATTTCCACTTGAGAGAAAATGATTAGTGATATAGCAAAGTCTTTGGAATTAATAGAACTATTCAGGTACCTTTGGTTTATACTTTGCAAATATTGCAGATATTTAGGGATCTGTTTCTTCTCTCTGCTGCAGTAACTTTGAATTAGATAATTCATATACAAATATCTCATCAAAACCAATGAAGCAAAAACAACAAAAAGGATATGAAACCTAAATTCTGAGCTCACATGATAATTATTGTTTTGTAAACAGCTCCCTTGATAACCATATGTTTAGCACATCTGTCTTGCTTTGTGTCTGCTTTTCTGACAGGCATTATCCTAGTTTGGTATTCAAAAGGTAAAAAATAAATAAATGAAAAGAGAAAAATAACTAGAATATACTGCAGTAAAAAGCAGTATTTGCAGCAATCAGGGAAGTGATCAGAACCATTCTAAAGTAAGTGGTGATTGGGACTAAAGGGCTGAAGATAGGTGAAAAAATGTCATGTAGTCACACAGGAGTGCAGTCACATTAAAAAAAATGGCGGGGCGGGGGGATGATCAAGAGTCAAGAAGTCTATAGAATTCAGCTACATTTAGGGAGATAGGATAGGATAGGAAAAATTTAGCAAAGACACGTCTCATTTCCCTACTCAGCTGGGGTGCCAATGTATTTCTACTTTTTCCTGCATGTCCTATTCCTTATCCTACATGTTCTCTTATGGTGCTTCATTCAGCTAATGTCAATACATAAGAAATGTCAGTACATAACTTAGTGTCACTGTGCTCCCCAGAGCAACCAATTCTGCAAAGGGTGTGGGAAGATGCATGCTGTTGGCCCAACATTTCTTCTTTTCAAATGACTCTAGTAGTAATATATATAAGTGATTTAACAACCGTAGCAATGGATCATAACATCCAGTAACTTATTCAAGAGCATGACTTCAACCTTTTCAGACATCTAGGAAGAGCGCAATAATTTTTTGAATGAAGATTTGCTGGAAACATCAGTCAACTGTTTCATTTAAATTAAATAATGACTTTGGCAATTTGCACTTCAGTGAATTTTGGTTTAATTAGGAATTTTGGATATGGGACTGATTCAAATTTTGGAGAGAATGAGAATTCAGATAGTCAGGCTTCAGGAAATTGGGTTTTATCTGTATAATCTTTTTGGACAAACTGCAGTATAATGTAAGCTTTTCTCCCAAGTGGCTAGGGGAAATGTGTGTGGGAACCTCTTGTTAAAATATTGGTGGAGTATTGTAACAATCAATGTAGACACCATCTCACCAATACCTGGTGCTGTATCTTTACCCTAGTGTTAAATTCTTGTCTTGTATATTGTTATGTTGATATATTTGATATGGGGTTTTTAGCAGGACATTCAGTCCTGCCTGTCTATGCTGGAGTGGCCACTTGAAGTGTTTCAGTCAGTCCCTGTGATTCCTGGTGGCAGCAGCTTCAAGATGGCAGAAGCACTTTTGCTTGAGAAGAAATGTATTGGTCATTCAGGTGAGACTAGAATCTGCGAGCACTTGGCAGACTTTGAGCTCCCAATAATTGATGAGGAGGTGTCAGTACCAAGAGAGGGAAAATAAATTCATTTGCAAACTTAACACCATCAATTTGGGCTTGAACAGGGACTGGGAGTGGCTGGCTCACTACAAAAGCAATTTTCCCTTTCTTGGTATTGACATCTCCTCATCAATTATTGGGAGTGGACCATATCCACCCTGACTAAATTGGCCTTCAACATTGGTTCTCCATTTGTAAGGTAACTCCCTTCTCTTCATGTGCCAATATATATTTATGCCTGTATCTGTAATTTTCACTCCATGCATCTGAAGCAGTGGGTTTTTTTTTTACCCATGAAAGCTTATGCCCAAATAAATCTGTTAGTCTTTAAGGTGCCACCAGACTCCTCATTGTTTTTTTAGTCAGTGAAGACCAATGAGACTAGAATACAAAGACACCCTTTGTCACCTGTGCATATAACACCAACCAGCACTCAGCTATCATTTCTCTCTCGATGAGATTATTTTTGAACCCCCTATGACTTGATGTTCAGGCAGCAAGGATTGCCCATGCACCCATAGAGGTAAGAGGCATTGTGTAGTCTTATATCAGAGACCTGAGCACAGTATTGCAGAAGGTGGAAAAATAGATGAGCCTGAAGCGAGCAAGCCAGGAACATGGGAAAAAGAGAATTACATGCCCATCCAGGAAGGAGAAAAGGTGTGATTATGCAACTGGAAAAAACATCCTGTAAAAAAAAATCTCAAACATATTTCTTTTTGGAGAAGACCTTACACAGTAATTAAAAGACTAAATAACTTATCCTTGCTAATACAAAAAGAGCGAGCTGGCCTCTTTATAGTGCTACTCCAGCAGTTTCCTGTGGCTCATAATGGGAAAGTGGTTTTGGTGGACGAATTACCAGCGGGTCCTCAGGACCTCAGCAGACTGCAGCCTTCAACAGTCTGTCTCTCTGCAACAGATAGGCCTGACCTAGAGGACGGGAACCCTGCACTCACTGATTTTCTAGATCCAACTACGAATGATGACTTCATGACTGATTATGGGACTCAAGTGGGCAGAGCAACACAGAAACCTGTGTGGGTGGCAGACTGCCTGGATTCCTAGGAGTTACTGTTTAAAATTTGTATTTAACTAGAGAGGAGAAAGCTGTAATGATCAATGTAGACAGCACCTCCACTAATCGATGGTGCTGTACCTTTAGCTTGATGTTAAGTTGTTGTCTCATTGGTGTTATGCTGTTGTATTTGATATGAGGGTTTTAGCAGGAAGTTCAGTCCTGACTGTGTATGCTGGAGTTTGTACTTGTAGTGTTCCAATACCTCCCTGTGATTCTATAAGCAAGTATTATAATATGTCTTACTGTTCACTCTGGATAACATGTGAGGTGTCAGTAAAAGCAGCAAGAGCGATGTGTCATATTTTCTGACTCCAAATAAAAAAGCATATTTACCAAATAGTTTGCTGAATTAAAGTGAAATTTTATATTGTTGCAAACTGCAATAGAATTGCAATTAAAAGAAATCATGACCACTGTGATTAGAAGCTGTGGTGATATTTTTACTTCCATCTTTATTACTTGAGAGGGAGAGTCTATCCTATTGTTTCCATTTCTCTTTCATGAGGATTTGAGCAGATATGATGAAATGCTAATGAGATGTGGCATGTTCAGACGAGACACAGAAGAATTGTGAATTAATCACAGCTCTTTGTCAGTCAGCAGCAGCCAAGCTAAAAACTCCAAATGAAAATTCCACCTAACAATTGGAATAACTGTAATGCTATGATCAAAACATGGAATACTTAATCTCTGCTGCCATTTATTTTACGTCTTGGTTTGTACGCTGCAGTGTTTAAATCAGATGCTGATAAAAGCGAGAGTTTTTGAATAGATATTTTTTAAAGAATGATAACACTGACAGACTAAAACAAAGAAAAGAGAGCTGGAGGCAGAAAAAGGGATTATATCCATTAGTAACCTGCTAATCTTAGCTTCAGAAATCAGCTATAATGGGCATTTATTTGGCTACAATTAAACTGATCAGTTTTCAGGTTTTGCTACCAGCAGAGATTGGCTTAATTGTTTGTGCCAAATTAAGATACATTTGAACCAAGTGGGCCAATTTCTGCTCTTAGCTGAACTTGTGCCTTTTAAGTCAATGGGGTTGTGCATGAGTTTAAGTGAGGGACATAACCAGACCAGTTTGAAGATTCATGAACAGTACCAACAATAATCCGCACAGATGGAAACATTTAAGAATGTACAGAATTTCAAGGTGTGTTCAAGGGCATGTTATGTACTGGGGAGGACAAGGATTCTAATGTCTCTCTCAAGCAGCTGTGAAAGTAACGCAGGAGAATATGTCAAAATTTTATTCTGTTTAATTGGTGATAGGATTTGCTGTACTGCATCAGATCATTGGTCCATGTAGTCCAGTCATGCCTCTGTTTGACTACTCTGATTGGCTCACTAAAATTATTATGCTTTTCTAGATAAGTTTTCACTCTGATCTTCAACCACATCTACATAGTATTCTACATTCTCTGCCCTTCAATTAATCCTGATCCTCTAAAGATTTGTGCAAGCGCTTAAGTTTACACTTTTAGTAGTTCAAGTATCAGAGGGGTAGCCATGTTAATCTGTATCCACAAAAACAGTGAGGAGTCTGGTGGCACCTTAAAGACTAACAGATTTATTTGGGCATAAGTTTTCATGGGTAAAGACCCGCTTCATCAGATGCATAGACTGAAAATTACAGATACAAGCATAAATATACTGCACATGAAGAGAAAGAAGTTACCTTACAAATGGAGAAACAGTGATGACAAGGCCAATTCAGTCAGTGTGGATATGGTCCGCTCCCAAAAATTGATGCAGAGGTGTCAATACCAAGAGAGGGAAAATTGTTTTTGTAGTGAGCCAGCCACTCCCAGTCCCTATTCAAGCCCAAATTAATGATGGTAAGTTTGCAAATCAATTGTAGCTCTGAAGTTTCTCTTTTAAGTCTGTTTTTGACATTTTTTTGTTGAAGGATGGCTACTTTTAAATTTGTTATTGCATGTCCAGGGAGATTCTATGTTACCATTCCTGATGCCTGATTTGTGTCCATTTATTCTTTTACGTAGAGACTGTCCGGTTTGGCCAATGTACAGGGGAATTGCTGGCACATGATGGCATATATAACATTAGTAGATGTGCAGGTGAATGAGCCCCTGATGTGATTGGGTACTATGATGGTGTCACTTAGAGTAGTTATGGGGACAGAGTGGTCAATGGGGTTTGTTACAGGGATTGGTTCCTGGGTTAGTGTTTCTGTGGTGTGTAGTTGCTGGTGAGTATTTGCTTCAGGTTGGGGGGTTGTCTGTAAGCGAGGACTGGCCTGCCTCTTAAGGTCTGTCAGAGTGAGGGATTGTTTTCCAGGATAGATTGTAGATCGTTGATGATGTGCTGGAGAGGTTTTAGCTGGGGGCTGTACGTGATGGCTAGTGGTGTTCTGTTACTTTCCTTGTCGGGCCTGTCCTGTAGTAGGTGACTTCTGGGTACCTGGCTCGCTCTGTTAATCTCTTTCCTCATTTCCCCAGGTGGGTATTGTAGTTTTAAGAATGCTTGATAAAGATGCTTGCAGGTGTTTGTCTCTGTCTGAGAAATTGGAGTAAATGAGGTTGTATTTTAGGGCTTGGCTGTAGACAATGAATCTTGTGATGTGTTCTGGATGGAAGCTGAAGGCATGTAGGAAAGAATAGTGGTCAGTAGGTTTCTGATATAGGGTGGTGTTTATGTGACCATCATTTATTTGCACTGTAGTGTCCAGGAAATGGATCTCTTGTGTGGACTGGTCCAGGCTGAGGTTGATGGTGAGGTGGAAATTGTTGAAATCCAGGTGGAATTTTTGGAATTCTCCCAAATAAATCTGTTAGTCTTTAAGGTGCCACTGGACTCCTCGTTGTTTTGAGTAGTCCTGTTTACCTCAATGAGACTACTCACAGTGTATAAAGTTAAGCATGTATGTAAGTCTGTCAGAATCAAGACCTTAGATACTCTTGGTGCCCATTTAAGAAGTCAAATGTGTCTCCAGATATAAGACTTTATGCCAGCTTAATTTTTAACTCATTTATAAAATTCTAGTTCCTGCTATAAAGCACATTTTAAATAGTGTACCCTGAATTTTTTTAATTCCCTCAAAATATTTTAAAGGGGTTCTTCGCTTCTTTCTTGATGTTTTCTGCAAGGGAAAAAATGACTGAAGGAAAATTTCACTGGGCTACAGAGAAATTTACCATGTAGAAAGTTCTGTCAAATGCACAAAGCAAATAAAATGGAAGGAAAGAAAGAAAGAAATCTGTATCTTCAAAATATATCTCAAGTGTTACTTTTAATGATAGTAGTTAATTTTTTCAAACAGAAAAGCAATTTTCAAGTTGACAGTTCTCCCTTTAAATTGACTGATCTTAGCAGTCATAATTTTCAATGTATTTTTAGCCATCAAATTTTTAATTAAATTGTTTATTTAATTCTCTGAAATCATTCTGCTAGAATCAGGGGTTCTCAAATGTCATTGCATCATAACCCTCTTCTGACAACAAAAATGACTACACGACCCCAGGAGGGGAACCGAAGCTTAAGTCTGCCCAAGCCCTGCTGCCCTGAGGGGAGGGGGGGTGGGGAGGAAGCCCAAGGCCAAACCGAAACCCAAGGGCTGGGGCTCAGGCTTCGGCCCCGGGTCCTAGCAAATCTGAACTAGCCCTGGTGACCCCATTAAAATGGGGTCACAACCCACTTTGGGGTACTGACCCACAGCTTGAGAACCACTGGGCTAGACAATCTGTGTCTTTTCCTCATACTGTATCAGAAAATGTTGAGTGCATGTTGCCTCTGGCTTAAATATAAATGCAATATCTGACTGATGAAATATTTTTTAAAAATGCACATCAATTTAAAACAAAATAACTGTCTTAACCAAAAGAAAAAATAGATACCTAAAGAAAAGTGATAGTAGATATATAACCAAATGACTGGAGGATAGCTAATGGGATGCCAATTTTTAAAAAGGGCTCCAGAGGTGATCCTGGCAATTACAGGCTGGTAAGCCTGACTTCAGTACCGGGCAAACTGGTTGAAACTATAGTAAAGAACAAAATTGTCAGACACATAGGTGAACATAATTTGTGGGGGAATAGTCAATATGGTTTTTGTAAAGGGAAATCATGCCTCACCAATCTTCTAGAATTCTTTGAGGGGGTCAACAAGCATGTGGGCAAAGGGGATCCAGTGGATGTAGTGTATTTGGTTTTTCAGAAAGCCTTTGACAAGGTCCCTCACCAAAGGCTCTTAAGCAAAGTAAGCACTCATAGGATAAGAGGAAAGTTTCTTTCATGGATTTGTAACTGGTTAAAATATAGGAAACAAAGGGTAGGAATAAATGGTCAGTTTTCAGAATGGAGAGAGGTAAATAATGATGTCTCACAGGGGACTGTACTGGGCCCATTCCTATTTAGCATATTAATAAATGATCTGGAAAAAGGGGTAAAACAGTGAGGTGGCAAAATAGTTAAGTCCCGGGCAAACTGCAAAGAGCTACAGAAGGATCTCTCAAAACTGGGTGACTAGGCAAGAAAATGGCAGATGAAATTCAACGTTGATAAATGCAAAGTAATGCACATTGGAAAACATAATCCCAACTATACATATAAAATGATGGGATCTAAATTAGCTGTTACCACCCAAGAAAGAGATCTTCGAGTCATTGTGGATAGTTCTCTGAAAACATCCACTCAATGTTCAGCGGCAGTCAAAAAAGCGAACAGAATGTTGGGAATCAATAAGAAAGGGATAGATAATAAGACAGAAAATAAATATCATATTGCTTCTATATAAATCCATGGTATGCCCACATCTTGAATACTGTGTGCAGATGAGGTCACCCCATCTCAAAAAAGATATATTGGAATTGTAAAAGGTTCAGAAAAGGGCAACAAAAATGATTAGGGGTATGGAATGGCTGCCGTATGAGAAGAGATTAATAAGACTGGGACTTTTCAGCTTGGAAAAGACACGACTAAGGGGGGATATGATAGAGGTCTATAAAATCATGACTGGTGTGGAGAAAGTAAATAAGGAAGTGTTATTTGTTCCTTCTCATAACACAAGAACAAAGGGCTACCAAATAAAATTAATAGGCAACAGGTTCAAAACAAACAAAAGGAATTATTTTTTCACACAACACACAGTCAACCTGTGGACGCCTTGCCAGAGGATGTTGTGAAGGCCAAAACCATGACAGGGTTCAAAAAAGAGCTAGATAAATTAATGGAGGATAGGTCCATCAATGGCTATTAGCCAGGATGGGCAGGGATGGTGGCCCTAGCCTCTGTTTGCCAGAAGTTGGGAATGGGTGACGGGATGGATCACTTGATGATTACCTGTTCTGTTCATTCTCTCTGGGGCACCTGGCATTGGCCACTGTTGGAAGACAGGATACTAGGTGGACCTTGGTCTGACCCAATATGGCTGTTTTTCATAGATTCATAGATTCATAGATTATAGGACTGGAAGGGACCTCGAGAGGTCATCGAGTCCAGTCCCCTGCCCGCATGGCAGGACCAAATACTGTCTAGACCATTCCCTGATAGACATTTATCTAACCTACTCTTAAATATCTCCAGAGACGGAGATTCCACAACCTCCCTAGGCAATTTGTTCCAGTGTTTAACCACCCTGACAGTTAGGAACTTTTTCCTAATGTCCAACCTAGACCTCCCTTGCTGCAGTTTAAACCCATTGTTTCTGGTTCTATCCTTAGAGGCTAAGGTGAACAAGTTCTATCCCTCCTCCTTATGACACCCTATTAGATACCTGAAAACTGCTATCATGTCCCCTCTCAGTCTTCTCTTTTCCAAACTAAACAAATCCAGTTCTTTCAGCCTTCCTTCATAGGTCATGTTCTCAAGACCTTTAATCATTCTTGTTGCTCTTCTTTGGACCCTTTCCAATTTCTCCACATCTTTTTTAAAATGCGGCGCCCAGAACTGGACACAATACTCCAGCTGAGGCCTAACCAGAGCAGAGTAGAGCGGAAGAATGACTTCTCGTGTCTTGCTCACAACACACCTGTTAATGCATCCCAGAATCATGTTTGCTTTTTTTGCAACAGCATCACACTGTTGACTCATATTTAGCTTGTGGTCCACTATAACCCCTAGATCCCTTTCTGCCGTACTCCTTCCTAGACAGTCTTTTCCCATTCTGTATGTGTGAAATTGATTTTTCCTTCCTAAGTGGAGCACTTTGCATTTGTCTTTGTTTAACTTCATCCTGTTTACCTCAGCCCATTTCTCCAATTTGTCCAGATCATTTTGAATTATGACCCTGTCCTCCAAAGTAGTTGCAATCCCTCCCAGTTTGGTATCATCCGCAAACTTAATAAGCGTACTTTCTATGCCAATATCTAAGTCGTTGATGAAGATATTGAACAGAGCCGGTCCCAAAACAGACCCCTGCGGAACCCCACTCGTTACGCCTTTCCAGCAGGATTGGGAACCATTAATAACAACTCTCTGAGTACGGTTATCCAGCCAGTTATGCACCCACCTTATAGTAGCCCCATCTAATTTGTATTTGCCTAGTTTATCGATAAGAATATCATGCGAGACCGTATCAAATGCCTTACTAAAGTCTAGGTATACCACATCCACCGCTTCACCCTTATCCACAAGGCTCGTTATCCTATCAAAGAAAGCTATCAGATTGGTTTGACATGATTTGTTCATCACAAATCCATTCTGGCTGTTCCCTATCACCTTACCACCTTCCAAGTGTTTGCAGATGATTTCCTTAATTACTTGCTCCATTATCTTCCCTGGCACAGAAGTTAAACTAACTGGTCTGTAGTTACCTGGGTTGTTTTTATTTCCCTTTTTATAGATGGGCACTATATTTGCCCTTTTCCAGTCTTCTGGAATCTCTCTCGTCTCCCATGATTTTCCAAAGATAATAGCTAGAGGCTCAGATACCTCCTCTATTAGCTCCTTGAGTATTCTAGGATGCATTTCATCAGGCCCGGGTGACTTGCAGGCATCTAACTTTTCTAAGTGATTTTTAACTTGTTCTTTTTTTATTTTATCCGCTAAACCTACCCCCTTCCCATTAGCATTCACTATGTTAGGCATTCCTTCAGACTTCTCGGTGAAGACCGAAACAAAGAAGTCATTAAGCATCTCTGCCATTTCCAAGTTTCCTGTTCCTGTTTCTCCCTCTTCACTAAGCAGTGGGCCTACCCTGTCTTTGGTCTTCCTCTTGCTTCTAATGTATTGATAAAAAGTCTTCTTGTTTCCTTTTATTCCCGTAGCTAGTTTGAGCTCATTTTGTGCCTTTGCCTTTCTAATCTTGCCCCTACATTCCTGTGTTGTTTGCCTATATTCATCCTTTGTAATCTGTCCTAGTTTCCATTTTTTATATGACTCCTTTTTATTTTTTAGATCGTGCAAGATCTCGTGGTTAAGCCAAGGTGGTCTTTTGCCACATTTTCTATCTTTCCTAACCAGCGGAATAGCTTGCTTTTGGGCCCTTAATAGCGTCCCTTTGAAAAACTGCCAACTCTCCTCAGTTGTTTTTCCCCTCAGTCTTGATTCCCATGGGACCTTACCCATCAGCTCTCTGAGCTTCCCAAAATCTGCCTTCCTGAAATCCATTGTCTCTATTTTGCTGTTCTCCCTTCTACCCTTCCTTAGAATTGCAAACTCTATGATTTCATGATCACTTTCACCCAGGCTGCCTTCTACTTTCACATTCTCAATGAGTTCCTCCCTATTTGTTAAAATCAAGTCTAGAACAGCTTCCCCCCAGTAGCTTTTTCAACCTTCTGAAATAAAAAGTTGTCTCCAATGCAGTCCAAGAATTCGTTGGATAGTCTGTGCCCCGCTGTGTTATTTTCCCAACATATATCCGGATAGTTGAAGTCCCCCATCACCACCAAATCTTGGGCTTTGGATGATTTTGTTAGTTGCTTGAAAAAAGCCTCATCCACCTTTTCCACCTGGTTAGGTGGCCTGTAGTAGACTCCTAGCATGACATCTCCCTTGTTTTTTGCCCCTTTAAGCCTAACCCAGAGACTCTCAACACTTCCGTCTCCTATGTCCATCTCTACCTCAGTCCAAGTGTGTACATTTTTAATATATAAGGCAACACCTCCTCCCTTTTTCCCCGTCTATCCTTCCTGAGCAAGCTGTACCCATCCACACCAACATTCCAATCATGTGTATTATCCCACCAAGTTTCAGTGATGCCAACAATGTCATAGTTGTATTTATTTATTAGCACTTCCAGTTCTTCCTGCTTATTCCCCATACTTCTCGCATTTGTATATAGGCATCTAAGATACTGGTTTGATCTTTCCTCCCAGTTTTGTCCTGACTCTCCTTTCTCTCTGCCAAAATAGCCCACACTCCCTCTCGTTTCCGACCCATCTCCCCAGTCTCCATGTTCCCCACTTACCTGTGGGCTTTGCTCACCTGTCCCCGTCGAACCTAGTTTAAAGCCCTCCTCACTTTTATGTTCTTATAACTCACAGATTAAACAAACACTAAATTTAAATGCAATATAATGTATTGTGGGGAGTGTTCACGCTACATATTTGTGTTTGCAGTTTAGTGGTTAGACACTTTCCACTGTAGTATATTTATGCTGGACTTCTTTGTGTGTGTTAGAATGTACTGAATATATATATATATATATATTAAACAGGCATTGCTTTGAGGTAGTGTGAAATTAATGTCAGTGTATTCAAAAGAGTCTTTGAGACAGAGAATGCATAAATGATACCTGAGAATGCTATAGATAATCTTACATTTATACCTAAGTGGAGAAAAAGAATGAGTTTTATGTAATGCTTTTACACTCCATAGATCTGTTCTCAAAGGTATTATTTATTTAAAAACATATACATCACTCATGACCTCTATTCACAATGAAAAGAAAGATAGAAAATTAAGTCCCATAGGCTTCACATCATTCTCTGTCACAATGTTATTCCAGGATTTGTACTCTCCGGGCAAATAGAACGTAGATGGAGGTGATGCTGTAGTTCTCTAAGGAGGAGATTATCTGCCATACCAGTGTATCACAGGCTCTGTGCACCCAGGGCCTCTTTCTGATTTCATTTACTCTGGTGTAAATCATGAGCAACCCCATTTGGGTTACATTGGTGTAAGTTAGATCGGAAGAAGTCCTTGAGTGCCTCCTGATAGGCACAGTTAATGTTAGACTTGAAGTATGTAGAGCAGACTGAGCAGTTTATGCTCCTGTCTGGAGACTGCCCAATACTATAATCAGAAGTTGGAGAGGACAAAAATGAGTTAAAATGATATGGGCAGAAGCGTTTGTTCTTTGCTATTCATAGTCTCCAACACTATAATGTTAGCGCAAAAAGGGTGTTACAGATAGCATCAGTTGTCATGTAATTTGTTCCTAAAGATAAATAACCCTGGGTAGCTCCTTCATATTTCAGGCAATTTACCCTGCCCATCCAGAGTAAGCAGTAAAATAAGAAGGCTTCATTCTTGTTTGGTTTTATACTGAGAACTTTCAATGAAGGCAGCCACTTGAGCACAGTCCCTAGGTGGTTGCCATATTGAACACAAAATATTACAGTAGGTTGCTGCCCTATGATTAGGGAGCTATATCAGCCAGACACTGTGATTTCTAATCCTGTTAGATGGTACAGGACCCATCTGTGTTTTCTCCATTAGCACACTGGTGCACTCCAAAGGAGAAGCATAGTTGTGTCCCTGAAATCTAATCTTTTTCTCTCTATACTCACCCCAAATAGTTAATTTTTGAGAAGTCCACTGAAAATAAGTGTTTTGCCACTAACATATAATGAATTATCATAGTTCAGCTCTAAGTTATAAGCATTCACATGCAGAAAGCACAGAAAAGTCCTATTACTGGTTTAGTAGTTTTATATACTTTGATAGTTAATGATTCATGTATTGTAACACTTTCTGTCCAATGCCTGATACTATTATTAGGACATAAGGTGGACTGATCAGTAAACTTAATTTTCAAGGAGTTCTAAAAATAAATCTCCTGTACTCTAAAATCTTGTGGATATGGTTTCTCTCCTTTCCCCCATCCTATGAGAAGAAGAACCAAAAATTTAAGTTTGAATATCAGGTGAATCACACAATATTTACAACAAAAGGGCTGTCTTGGATAATGAAGTGTGGGTCTTATCTTTGTTGCATTATCATTGTGACTTGTCAGAATCAGCCTTTCATTCTCTGGTTATTTTCTGTGTGCCAAGGCCAACATAAATATATATGGAAAAAGAACATAAAAGTGTACATAGCAATCACATAAATTCATTTCACTTAAGTGAAATGGACATTGGTGTTTTTTCTATGTCTTCCAGAAACAATATGTTATTAAAGACAAATTTGAACAAAACACTCATAACTGATATACCACAAACGACCAAAAAATCCTTCACACCGAATGTTTATCTGTATGAATCAAGTAATTTTGGGGGCATCTGATTTTTTTCTTATTTGATCCAAGTATCTAGAGTTTGGTATCTTTTTAATAGACTCATAGGTTTCATACACATTGTGACGTACAGTCTATATGGTTTTATAAAAATAAGTGAATATAATGTAACTGGGATGTGCTTCATGCAAAAGGTCTCTTGTAAGGTATCATTACAAAGCTTATAATCTACTGAGTGTGATCATCCTATTTGTATAAATGTACCACTCTTGTATCTAAAACTAGAAATATGAAATATAATTCTGAGGGCCTATTGTAATTATGTAAAGTGTGGGCCATTAATGATGGTTTCGAATCTTGATGACTCCCATTAACTAGGACCATTGTCTGCAAATGGCTGTGTTTTACCTGTTAGTCTTCCTGTATATGTGTGTGCTGGTAAGTGGGTAATGAAGTCTTGCAGTGACATGTGATCATATCACCTGAACTGAAATCCACCTTTAACCTGGTGCTTTTCCAGTGAGGGGGGTGGAAACCCAGAGGGACAAAGGGTTCCCGCCTTATGCAAAAGATATATAAAGGGGTGGAAGAGAACAGAGGGGGAGAGGAGCCATCATGAAGAATCCCCTAGCTATCACCTGAGCTGCAACAAGAGCTGTACCAGGGGAAAAAATTGTGCCCAGGCCTGGAAGGTGTCCAGTCTGAGAAAAAACTTACTGAAGCATCTCTGAGGGTGAGATTATCTGTATTCAGTTTGATTAGACATAGATTTGCACATTTTATTTTATTTTGCTTGGTGACTTACTTGTTCTGTCTGTTACTACTTGGAACCATTTAAATCTTACTGTCTGTATTTAATAAAATCACTTTTTATTTAGTAATTTACTCAGAGTATGTACTAATACCTGGGGGAGCAAACAACTGTGCATATCTCTCTATCAGTGTTATAGAGGGTGAACAATTTATGAGTTTGCCCTGCATAACCCTTATGCAGGGTAAAATGGATTTTTCTGGGTTTAGACCCCATTGGGAGTTGTGCATCTGAGTGCTAAAGACAAGCACACTTCTGTGAGCTGTTTTCGGGTAAACTTGCAGCTTTGGGGCAAGTGATTCAGACCCTGGGTCTGTGTTGGAGTAGACGGGAGTGTCTGGCTCAGCAAGACAGGGTGCTGGAGTCCTGAGCTGGCAGGGAAAATAGAGATAGAAGTAGTCTTGGCACATTAGGTGGCAGCTCCCAAGGGGGTTTCTGTGATCCAACCTGTCACACACATATTTTTGTTACATTTGTTTATTGTTGAATTTGATTGAGGACTTTCCTTATGTTAATCTATTGCCTCACCTTGCATTGGGACTACTCATATGAGGAAGCTGAGCAGAGCTTGGCTTTAAAAGGTAGAAAATAATGTACCATTGGAGCAAACTATACATTGTATTCTGGCCAGATTGTTTGGCATTGAGAAAAAAATTGTTAATTGCAGCAGAGAAGGAGGAAGGAAATGAAGGGTCTTACGTAAATTCTAGTGAAGAGTTTCAGAGTAGCAGCCGTTTTAGTCTGTATCCGCAAAAAGAACAGGAGTACTTGTGGCACCTTAGAGACTAACAAATTTATTAGAGCATAAGCTTTCGTGGGCTACAGCCCACTTCTTTGGATGCATACAGAGTGGAATAAATATTGAGGAGATATATATACACAAATACAGAGAGCATAAACAGGTGGGAGTTGTCTTACCAACTCTGAGAGGCCAATTAAGTAAGAGAAAAAAAACTTTTGAAGTGATAATCAAGATAGCCCAATACAGACAGTTTGATAAGAAGTGTGAGAATACTTACAAGGGGAGATAGATTCAATGTTTGTAATGGCTCAGCCATTCCCAGTCCTTATTCAATCCTTTGTCGATTGTGTCTAGTTTGCATATCAATTCCAGCTCAGCAGTCTCTCGTTGGAGTCTGTTTTTGAAGTTTTTCTGTTGTAATAGTATAGGGACACTCATCTTCCACTCTCCTTGCCTTCCCAAACTGCTGACTAGATAAAGCCATCAGCTCACAAGACTGCCTAGGCTCATCCAAAATCTCCTTGTTCTCCTCTCCCTTCGCTTGATCTAATTCCAGATTTACTTCTGAGACATTAGATAGACATTCAGAAACTTCATTCACAGCCAAACAGCTACTTTCCAAAGACAAACTTTTGGAGAAACCCTCCATAGGCACAACCTCAGGATCAATCCTCTCCAGTGCCTGGTTTGTGAAGAGTGAACATCAAATGGTATGGTTCATTTTAGGATAAGTATCCAAATGTCTGATTGCCTTTCATATCTTTCCTGAACTTTTACAAAGCTTTGTAGCCTGTACTTTCAGGTTTGAATTGGGTCAGAAATACCAATTTTTTCCAAAATCATCTTCCTGCCAAAACTAGCAAATGTGGATGAGCACTAACTTATTTAATAATATTCATAATATTTAACTGAATTTACTGAATGTCAGAAGATTTGGGTTAGTATCAGTATTAGGCAGAGGAATAAAAATAATGTAAAGAACTGGCTAGTTATCTACATGTGATGGAGTATATAAACACCACACTGGCAGTGACAGGGTTAAAGAGATCCAGAGAGCTCATTTAACCTATTCTATGGCACCTGGAAAGAAGACAGGTAATTAAGAATTAGACCTAGCAGTGGCGACTCAGACTGAGTGGTCCCTACAAAGAAATGACTGCAGACAATAGGGAGATGGGACCCAGGGGAGAAGTAGTTGGGAGTTTCCACTTTCTGGGAAAGGAATCACATTGGGGCTTGCAGGATGGCACTTGTGCCCTGGGACTGCCCTTGGGGGGAGAGGGCAGCTAAGGAGAAGGAGATGACGCTCCTAAAGCAGGTCTAGGAGAAGAGAGACTCAGGGAAGAGGCCTTGAGGTTCAGCAACTTTAGTGGAGCTGGGCCTCCTGAGAGAAAGCCCTGGGAGGTGGTAGCACTATGTAACGGAGAGTAAGGAAGAACTCTGTGAGGAACCTGCTGAGGATCGAGCCTGGGAAAGATGAATGAGTTTTTATTTCTTCAGTTTTGAGTTGGGACTCTGGAAGGGGTGAGTGGTCTGCTGTTCATAGGTGCTGAGCACCTCCACTCTCACTAATGTCTACATTCGCCTTTGACACTCACTCCATTTGTTTAGGTATCTAAATATGAATTTAGGTGCCAAAATTTAAACACTCACATTTGAAAATGTTATCCCTAGCTATGTGGCCTACTATCCCTGGACCTAATCCAATTTTCAAATATGTTTATGGGAGAAAAGGGAAATAAAGGAACTATTAAATTTAAACCAAATACAAGGTAAACAAACCAAATCTCAAAATAAAATGTGAAACGAGCCAGTTTTATCACCTCCCTGAAGCAGTAACTATAAAATTTCTGTCAGTACAATTGCAGGCTGATTGGGCCCCCAAGTTATACTTTTGAATGCCTTTAATAGGTATAACTTTATTGCATCCTTTTGGATATCTACCTTTCAGCAAATTTATCTCTACTTAGCGATGGCCTGAAAATGATATTGCTTTTTAAGTTTCGAGTTTATTATGCATGAATGTTAAACATTTGAGGGAGGTGATGGGGCAGGAACGTTTTTCCAAAACCATGTTGGGATTATTTACTCTTTTGGGTAATTACTGCTGTTTAAATTACATTTTAGCACGTACTCTCCAAAGTGAAGATCCACATTCCTGACCACAGTTTACTTTCAATTCCTTTTTTAATTAACTGAGAAGTTTTCAAATAGAAAACAAAGAGTCTAAGATATCAACAGAGGAAAGCTTGCAGTATTATAATCTTTCAGCAGTGCTTTTCAGTGGTTAATCAAAAAATGTAGATTTGAGTTACCAGCTGCTGGAAATATTTTAATAATTGAAAAGTAATGAGTTTTTTGAGTGGGGGAGGTGGAAAATCCTCTTCCTCTGACTCAGTGGCCACTGTTAATTTGAGCAAAAGATAAGTATGAGTCAGGAGTATAGAAAAGCAATCCAGACATGTAGTAGAAGGATGAGATTATCTGGAGTTGATAATCCCTTTTAACATAATTGAAAATTATACATTCTACTGAACATGATTTGCTTTAATCCTGTATATTTAGGCCCTGTTCCTGCAGTAAATTCCACACAAGTGGACGCCTTCATCCACATAGAAGTCTTTTTGAAGTCAGTGGGGCTTTGTGCAAGTGACTAAATAGATTGGGGGCTATTGCATTAATTTAGATGGAATATATGGACTAAAGGTGTTAACATGACCCAGTCACTGTTCAGCATTAAACACAGTCCAGAGCTTGGTATAAAGAGACCTAAGTTTACTTAGCACCATGACAAGCACACCATTAAAATAGTTAAATCATTTCAAATGTGAAGTATGAAATAAGGTGTTCATTTTAACAACATCCCTTGTTCCCTTTCCCTTTAGCAAACAACCTCCCTGTTGTTTGACAGTCTTTTAGATGGTATTAATGATGGTAATAACTGTGCTTTTTGGGGAAAAAAGAAATTGGTTGAGATGGGCTGCTGCTGCTCTTGTTAAAGTCCAATCGTAGAAGGACAAGCCTCCTTGTTTGACAGTCTCTCAGATGGTATTAAAGATAGTAATAACTGTCATCCCAGGTAGTGTTTGAGATTCAGCTGGAGCTGGTAGGGGTGGAAATGTCACCTGCATCCTTCTCTCTCTGGCCCATTCTGGTCAGGACAGCTCCCAGGATCAGGATGACGAAGGCCCAGGGTCCCGGGAAATGGTGGGGGTGGCGGCCATGCTGATAAAGCTCACTCCAGTAGATGCCGTCTGTTCTTTCTGTCTCTTCTTGTTGTTCTTTTGTGCTTTCCCCACAAAATCTTTCTTTTAAAGACCCGGAAAGAGAGTGATGGGTGGAACAGCCCATCCCCTTATTAGTTTGTCCACTAGTTAGGCCTAATCTCCAACATACCAATTTTGGCTCAATAACTTCTGACTCCATGCCATAATTTCAACATAGCCCTTGAATCATATTAACTTGGCCTTTTTGTTTAAACAAATTAAGTTATAATATCTCCCTTTTGTACCTTTCCCCATCAATATTTGCTACTTATAGATTATTAATATCTCTTGAAAATTTACATTTTTTTTATGGTTGAGCTCACAATTTGGATACAGTTTTAGGCCCACTTGTCATAAAAGGGCCTTAAAGAGTCTGTTCTCTCTCTATGTTAATCTAGATCAGGATACACTTAAAATCAGGAGATTACTATTTTACATCTAAGTGATGGGTGCCCAGTGTGCACAGATACACGCTAGGACACCTGAGAAGAACAAACACGGGGTGGAAGTTCTCCAAACCTGATTCTTGCCTCCTAAATAGCACTGACAAGCCATCCCTCCATGATATGAGCCAAAGAGATGAGTTGTTGGACAGTGCCTGTATTTCAGGGACATATGCCTCCCCACACAACGATGGCAACTGTCCACAAACTACGCTCCCAATATTCGCTTTTGACCTTTTAGAAGTAATAATGTGCATGGATTGACTATGCGTAGAGCCGATGTTGGCCAGAATATGGGTGATTAATTTATTCTTGTATAGGTCCTGTGCCATAAATGCCCCTTTTCTTCTTGGTTAGAAAGCTCTTCCAAATTAGATCTGCTTGGGAATTTTTCAACAAAATGTTTTTTCATGGGAAAATGCCAATTGGATGGAACCAAATCTCTCTGTGGAATATATCAGTTTCAGTAAAAGTTTTTCAGGTCCAGGATGGAATTTTGAGAGCAATAGGGACTAGAATGGCTACTGGCCACGTGATTAGAGCACTCCCATTTGATATTAGAAGACCCAGCTTGTGCCTCATTTCATATCCTATATGAATGCCCTAATCTCTGGGGCAAGTCTCTCCAGAAAATTTTGAAAGGTCTTGGTTTTGACCCAGTGTGGAATGGGGACATTTTTTGAAATCTTTAAAAAAAACTTGTAGGATGGAAAAACTGTTTCCCACCCGGTGTATAGAACTCTTTTTGTGATTATTTACAGATAGACTTGAGCTTGAAAAAGCAGCTAGCTAGCTGCACAAGATTTCCCTGTTCTGGATCCATTTCTGGGTTGTTTGCCCATATTTATGTATTTTTAAGTCTAAACTATAACTTTATTTAAACTGAGTTGCCTTTTTTGAAGTCACTATACTCTGTCTCTTATCCTTTTAAGCTGGCAAAGGAATGTTAGTATGGGTGCATGTCTGCACTGCTTTTGCAGCATGCAATGCCATCTCTGTATAGCTGAATTGTGCAGTGCCAGAAACTGGCTCTGAAGTTTACATACTAAAAAATGTAAGTAAAATTATACCACTTCCTACCTCCCTACAAGCATTGCCACAATAGCAGTTTCCTGACATTTTGTATTTTTGTTACAGTTTTTGTCAGAAATGCAGAAGGTCAGAATAACGTGTGGAAGGTTATAAACCTTGTAATGACATATATCATAGACTTAAAAAGTTTAAATAGTCAGAATTTTGACCAGCCTCTTCAGAGCAGGCTACTCTCACTGTAAACAAAGAATAATGATGATCAACGGAGGATCAAACTGTAGAATGATGGAAAGGTCAATGTAGCACAGTTTACAACCATCTTTCATGGAATATATGAGGCATTAAAATACTGATAGTGCACTCTGGTGACAAAGTACATGGAAGAAATGACACAACATGAATCATCTCTCATAAGCATCATTGTAATGAGAAGAAAGAGGAGGGGTTTAACTCCCTCTTAGACATTTGGTCAATGAGCTTGCAAAGGAAGGGTTCCTACTTACTGAGACCACCAAAGGTGAAGTATTAATGTGTATGTTTGTAAACCACTAATGCATCTGAGCACCAATTTATTTTAGAGATTCTCTGTGAATTTGTGGTAGTTCCAAAGTAGGGATAAGGCTGAACTAAAACTCCATCTGAGAGCATTTCCAATGGCTGGTAAAGGTCAGATTTTGATTTGAATTTTGAGCCCAGACACCATCATTATATTGAGCCAAAACTTGATTCCAAATATCCCTCAGGAGTTGGGAAGGTTTTTTCTGTTTTGGAGCTACTTCCAAACACTTCAGCTCAAGACAATATCTGTTGTGAAGAAAAGGATTAAAGTTTTACAACCTGAATTGGCAACACTGGGTTAGGGATTGCCTGCAAAACAATTTACACACACACACACACACACACACACACACACACACACACTCTCTCTCTCTCTCTCTCTCTCTCTCTCTCTCTCTTTCTCTTTCTCTTTCTCTTTCTCTCTCTCTCTCCCCCTTCCTTCCTTCCTTCCTTCCTCTCTCCAGTCTTCAAAACATACCAGAATCCTGCGGCTGACCTGAAGGTTTTGAGGAGGATGCCTACTAGAGTTTTTTTTAGGCATTCCCATATTTTGCTGACCTCCTGTATATAAAAGGGTGTTGGGAAGCCAGTGTTTGCAACAAACTCAGACTTCAGAAGTGGAGTCCAGCTGCTCATGCTGAGGTCTGTGCATCCAGCGAACTCCATTAAAATGTTGGCAATTTTGTCGTTTGAAATTAATTAGTGTTACTGAAGTGTTACAGGAATTCCTGTGTATAGGGAACACTTACACTAGCACAGTAAAATTAATTGCTTTCAAAGGGTAAATGTCAACAATATAATGATGCCTGCTGTAGCTGCCAACATTGAGACAAGCTTTCCAATGGATAATTTTCCAAATAAGCCAGGGATCTAGTGGCCACTAGGCCCCCAACCACTGAAGAAGTCTATGTGCATTGTAGTGAATTTTAGCACTCATGTAGCACTATATTGAACACCCAATTCTGCCACCTTTATTAATGTCAAACAGTGCTCTGCTGGATGATTGGCCCCACTGATTTTATGAGGTGTCATTAGCAAGTGTGGGTTTGAGAGTGGTCCTATGCAAAAACATAGCATTTTCAGATGCATGTTAGAAATGAAAAGTGATGAGTTAAGGGAGATGTCAATAAATTGCATGACTGAGAACTGACACACCAAAAGTAAGATTGCCAGCTGACCCAATGTGCAATAGCAGATCTCCTAGACAGTGAATTGGTAATATCTGAGTGAAAAAGCCTAATAGGATGAGGCTTGAGGAGCAGGGTCACCAGATGTCCCCATTTTATAGGGACAGTACCAATATTCAGGTCTTTGTCTTATATAGGTGCCTATCACCCCCCAACCCCTGTCCTGATTTTTCACACTTACTATCTGTTCACCTATCGAGGAGAAGCTTTTTAATATAGCCAGTACCTATTCATCTGAGGGGGTTAAAAAACAGCAGGGCCAGCTCAAAGAATCTTTCACTTTAAAGGCAGCCGTTTCATGTATTGTGTGCTAGGTAATAACATGAAAGTATGCAATGTTCCTAAAACTAAACTGGCTCTTGATTGAGAGAACTTTTTATAAAGGTACTGCAACTGCAGCTAGCATTCAAGCCATGGGCACAAAAACTGATTTCCTGGTGCCTCTTCCTAACTCTTCTGTCCTGCAACATGCACTCCTACAAGCTTCATGCAATTGCTACAGCAACCAGTGTAAAAAAACCTCAAGGTGAGCACAGCATCTACCCCTAGCTTCTCAGTTTTGTGAGGAAAGTTGCTGCTTCATTCTGTGTGACCTGCAGGCAATAGAAAAGCCTTTCTGGTGAAAGCCAAACTTTTCAAGAATTGCACCAATGAATTCCTGTCTTTTAGGTATCGTTCAAACCACTGGGGATGATTTTAGACACATCAGCACTATTTCTGGGCCATGGAAGCAGTGTATTCCAATAAGCAGCCAAATTTCTACTTCTCAAATGTTTTTGAGGTATGGTTCAGAACAGGGTATTCCTGATGTGAAGAAGGCTATTTAAAATTATCCACACATCTTTTATGACCCTCCAAGAAAGATTCTGATTGAGAAATCCAAATCAAAACCAGGAATTCCAAATTACTTCAGAATGATTGAATGTCACTGAGGTAATGGCCTTGCACAATAAGACTAGCCAAGGGAACAGCAATTAGACCCACTTGAACCAGGAGGCTATCTGCAACTATGCAGGTTCCAGAGCATTACCATTTTCCCTGTGTGCAGCTTTATTGGGAAAAACTGTTAAAAATGCCAAGTCTGCTCGTAAGTTTGTGGTCTGGTTTACCTTAATTCACATAAAACTTGGGTAAACTTTGGTCTGATTTATGACCAAAATAGCTGCCCTGCAAGCATCTACATCATCATCTGGGAATAGTAGCATTACAATTACTAGAGTCAGACCATCAGCCAGTGTAAATCTCCATTGATTTCAAGCTCCTTGAAGTCAATGGAGCAATATGATTTACACCAGTCCCTCCTTTTTAAGATACTGTGTTCTGCTTTTGTTTTATGAAAAGCTTCACTGATATGTGGCTTACACAAAGTTTTATTGGCGAAGGCATTTTTAACAGGTGGCTTGGAGGGCCAGGCAGCCTAGTGGTTAGAGCTGCTGGCTTTCAGCCCCCTGCTTGGTTGTGGCGCCTCAACCAAGCAGGGGGCAGAGAGCCAGCAACTCTAACTACTAGGCTGTCTGGCCTCCAAGCCACCTTTTACAAATGGAATAAGGGGACACGGTTCCTTCCTCTACCAGGTCCCAGCCCAGGGTCCCTGTGTACATCAACCCCTGAACAGGGGAGTGGGGAGGAGAAGAAGGGGGAAGGTGCCTGTCCCAGCAGGGAGTCAGAATCCACTTCCCTGGGCCACTTCCTACCAGTCTGTTCAGTTTGGGGCATGGCCTCTCTAGTCCATTTTCCTGGGCGGCCTGCTTCCCATAGGGTTCCCTCTTGGGTCTTGGGCAGTGTCTTGCCGCAGTCCCAGACTTCTTCATGTGGAGCAGCCGTCAGCTGCTGATGGTGAGCCCCACAATGTCTCTTGTTACCTTAGGTGCTGGAGGCTCCTTCACAGTTTCCCTTGGCTGGTGCTTACTCCCAGATTGGCTGCAGGTATAATGGGGCAAGGCTTGCTGAGCCAAAAGGCTCTCTTTAAACTGTGCTGTGCTGCTTCATCACAGTCTACCCATAAACTGCCATGCACTTTCCTTCTGTTATAAGAAAGGAATATTTAAAGAAGAGGACTGGTTAGCAATGTTTTATGGGTGACGGTGGACATGTTCACTCTGATCATTACTATTTCTCTCATGCAAGTATTTGATTTCACCTGTGCCTACGTGCCTGGATAGACCCAGCCAACATGCTGCTGTGTTTTTATATAGTTCTTCATTTTTCCTTTATGAATCATACATATCTCATGTACTCCAATTAACATATGAGATTATCTGCAAAATGACATACCATTGCCTGAATAAATCCTTCATTTTATGGGACCTTTTACTGCTTCTTTTTTTCCCCCTAACTCAAGAAGACATCCTGGGAATTATTCACCTCTTTATTTACAGAGGTTTTTACACATGCTGCTGTAGCAATACCATCTCATACAATAATCACAGCAACCTCACCAGCTAAACAAGGTATGGCTAGATCAGAGATTGTATGGGAGACCTTCAAGGACCATCTAGTAACTTTAGAAAAGTATTGCCGCTGATAACAGGGGGAAAAAGGTTACTATTCAATCAGTTCTGAACCATGGAACTGTTATAGTTGGTGTATAAGGGTATTGTGCTGCTAAAGGTGGTGCCTTCCTACCAAAATGTTCTCCACAGCTTCACAGTAATCTAGTATTTGCCTTCACTTCCCACTTCTACACTACTTCTTCTACACTACAAATAGGCTGAAACTGTAGGAGGGGTAGAAACTCTTATGTCTCAAGACATAAGTTAGCCATTGATTGCAGGGGTTAGAAAAAACTTAAGTCCTGGGCAATTCATTACATAATTGTCCATTACTGGGACTTTAGACCATACTGTTCAGCAAAACTTTTAACAGTAAAAAAAAAATGAACACCGTGTGGGATGTGGTAGATTTTCCATCACTTGATGTTTTTAAAATTGGGATTTGGATGAGTTTCTAAAACATATGCTCTCGTTCAAGCACAAGATATGGGCCTGTTGAAGGAATTACTGAGTGAGTTCTATGGCCTGTGCTATTACAGGAGGTCAGACCAGATTTTCAGAATGGACCTCACCTTAAAATCTATAAATGGAGGCAGGATACTGGCTACAGTGATCATTGGTGTGATCTAATAAGGCAACTTCTATGTTTCTAACCTCTTATAGCATGCACTGCTCAGCAACCCCAGATGTTCTACCCCAGAGACAGATCATTTTCCCTGCCAATGATATGCAATCATATGTATATCCCTCATCTACCTTAGAGGCATTCTGGGGCTTAATTAATATTTGTTATAACACTTCGATATCATCTAATGAAAGGTGCTGTCTAAAGTATTATTACAGTTTTCTAGTGACAAACTTGCATACCTTCTCTCAAAGTGACTCCAGTTACATAAGTATCATTCCCCCCCCCTCCCAGAACAAGAGAGAGGAAGTCTGTGACTAAAGCACTAATGAACAGATTTGTATTCATTATTTTCAAATGTTCTTTAAAGAATCAGTTCAAGTCCAAGGCTTCAAGGAATCTCAACTGGATTATTGAAAAATGTTTAGAATTTGTAATATCTATTCATTCCCCTAGAGCTGCTGGAACTCATCAACAAAACAATGCACCAAATTCTTAGTTCTAACTCAGTGCAAGTGACAAGATCCTTTAGGAACTGGGGTCTAATGGTTAGAGCTGAGAGCCTGAATGTTAGGCTTCTATTTCTGGCTCAGCTGTTATTTTACAGAAGTATCTCTGCAAGACACCAACTTCCCAAGCCACTCCCTTATTTCTAGGGTGACCATATTTCCCAAAGTGAAAATGGGACACCGTGCAGGGCTCGTCCGAGCCACCTGGTGTGGCCTCTCACCCGAGCCCCACTGCCCAGTGCTGGGGCTGACAGCCTGAGGCCGGGTGCCTGGCGTTGCTGTACACATGTGCCCCTAGGGGGCATGCCCCACTTTTTTTTGGCAAAACTGGACTTTTGTCCCATTTGCTTTTGCCAACTGATAATCAGTTGCCAGCCAGGCACAGTTAAGACCTATAGGATTTTTAAAAATGGATCCTCAAGTTGGATCCTAAACCCTTCTTTAGTCTCCTAAATAAGTGATGCAAAATTGCTGCGCACTCAGCAGCCTCAGCTGAAGTCAATGGAAGCTGCTGGGTGCTCATTGCTCAGTCATGTATATCAATCATGAAAATCAGATTATTTAGGATCCTAACTTTAGGAACCAAATCTCAGTTTAAACTCCCCTGTGAAATGGGAATAACACCTGTCTTCCCAGGGGGGTTGTAAGATTTGGTGATATATTAATTAAAGAGCTTGTGGATTCTCAGATGATTGCAAAGCACTATTACCATTTGCAAATCTAGAATTTTACTATGAATATATGTATTGTTTTAATAAAATCTGCTTCTCTGAACAGGGTTACTAAAGAAGGCTGGTATCTGTATGCAGACAGTTCAAATGGAGAATTTGGTCATACTGCTGACATTGCCACTCCAGTCATTTCGCTCACTGGACCCAAATGCAAACTGGTATTTTGGAACCATATGAATGGTGCAACAGTGGGTTCTCTGCAGGTACTGAAAAGACATTAGAGTTTTCTGAAATTACTGTATAAAAAGTCATGCCCTATCATTTAGTTTCATCAAGTCTAGACTGCTAATAAATGATAATGAACAATTATCCACACTTCACTGCCCCCAGTATGGCGTGACCGAGGGAAGTGTTAGCTGGAGTAAGCTCCTGAAATGGTAACTTTTTACAGCATGGATGCAGCTTCTGTACAAGTAAAGCTTTGTACTGCATAATCTCTTTTGCTACTAAAATACATTGAGTGGATATCTGAACATCAAGATCTTTGGCTGTGACCAAAGGGTTACAATATAAAACTATCTTTTGTTAGTTGGGTTGTTTTTAATTGGCTCGTCTGTGTGATTTCCCCTTGAGGTTTCATTCCTATTGTTGCTTAATTTGATTGAAACAAGCCGAATCGAGATTTTACTAGCATTTAACAATAAAAAATATTTTACCCTTACCCCATTCTGCACATCACTGTAAAAAGGAAAGCATTTAGGTTTAGTTTATACAAATACCTAACTCATTTAACAGCATATTGGCCCAATTCATCTGAACTAAGAGAATAAAACAGGGAAACAATTCTTGACAGGTTTTATTGCAGCAAGTATAAATAATTGTTATGGGGTTATAAATGTATAGTATAGAACAACAGCAGCATTTCAAAAATCCGTAGTAAAAATATTTCAGAAAAAAATACACAAAGGCCAGCTCCTCAGCTGGTGTAAACTGGCAAAGCTCCATTGACTACTCAAATACTATAAGTACTTTAAAAAGGATGCTGAAAAACTGGATAGAGTTAAGAGAAGAGCTACAAGAATGATTCATGGTCTGGAAAACAGTCCTAACAGTGAGAGATACAAGGAGCTCACCCTATTTAGCTTATCAAAGGGAAGGTTAAAAGGGGAGTTGATGATGATCTATAATTACTTACAGAGGGAGAATATACCTGATACTAGAGGGCTCATTATTTTAGCAAATAAAGGTATTACAAGATTTGATGGCTGAAAGTTGACATCGGCAATGTTCAAACTGAGAATTAGACTTTTTTAATAGCGAAGATAACTCACTACTAAAAACAAGGGATGAGGTAAATTCTCCATCACCCACAGTCTTTAAACCAAAATTGGCTCTCTTTCTAAAGGGTTTGTTTTAGTTCAGCCACAAGTTATTGGGATGGATGCAGGAATTACCAGGTGAAATTCCAAGGTCTGTGTTAAGTGGAAGGTCAGCCCCATATTGGTCCCTTCTGGCCTTAAAAATCTGTTATGAATCTGTCTGTGATTCAAAAATATTGGAACTAACTAATCATGGAGCTTTCATTTAACTGTTTTGGTAACAATCAAAAGCTCTTTTCCAGTGCCTTGTTTGGGAATAAAGTGGAAATGCTTTCCTCACTAATATTCCAAGGTCTGGTATCAGATTAAAAACTTGTGGTCAAACTCTGAATTAAGTACTCTCCCCCTTACAATATGCACATCTATCCAGTAGAAACATTCTGTTACAAACATAAAAACAGTTGCATAATTGAATTGCCATAAAACTGCATTTTGTATCTGCAAAGCAAGGTGGCCAAACTTTCTCAGCTTTCTACTTTATGGTTATTAGCTGCTAGATGTAGGTGTAACTTACTAGGAGAAAGAAACAGATAAGGGAGACAAGCTGGAAGTTTAAATTCTCAGTGTAATGAGGATTCAGAACTGGTCATATATCCCCTGAATAGGCCTTCATTCTGCAAAGTACTGAATATTCCAGGCCTGATCCAGCAAAACATTTAAGCATGTGTGTAACTTTAAGCATATGAATAGGCACATTGGTCTCAGTAGTATTATTCACGTTCTTAATGTTATGTATGTATTTAAATACTTGGTTAGATAAGAGTTTTCAACATATGGCAGGATTATGCCCACAGCCACTATTAATGCATGCTAGTGAGTTTTGGTTTGATTACTGAGGAACATCTGAATCAATGAGGCCTGGAGCCCACTTTTTCCTTGTGACTTCCTTAATGGACCACTCTTCCCACTGCCTCACTTTTTGTTCTTTTTGTCACTTTCCTATATGTAGCTTAGGATCCAACATTCACCCAAACCCATACATATATAATTCTGTGTTACCTGATCTTCCATCTTGCTTTTCTCATGGACAGAGGGAAGAACACAAGGGGAGCAGTGGAAGCATTAACATTCCCAATCCCTTAAATTAGTGGAGCCGAGATGAGCCAGAACCAGAGTCCTAGATCTAAACACCTCTCAAATTTTGGGGGACATTCATATTTGGATCCAGTCTTGGCATCTCAGGCCCTTCTTGTAGGACAGGGTATGGGGAGATTGTATCCCCCAGAATTACATGTGGAGGGGAACCTCCATGCATGGATCCCCACCTCCTGCACAAAAGGGGGACTCAGACATGTCTGTGGTACCACCCTGCTTTGCCTCACACCCTGCTGAGGTCCCACCATTCATCCAGCGATCCACATAGCATGGAGAGAGGAGGGAGCTGGGTGCATTAGGTGTGTGGGGGGGGGGGGGGAAGGAAGGGGATGCCATAGAGAACATAAGCCATTCTCCACTGATCCCATAGAAAAAGAAATTCAGCCTGGAGCGGAATTATTTTTTCTGTATTACCCCCTTCTCAGGGGAATTCCCATCTATGCAATGAATGAATGCAAGACAACTCTGATGGAGCCATTCTGCCAGGATGCAGAGGGGTGGATAGCACTGCAGCTGTGGAGGCAGAGGGCCACTGTGAAGATTAAATCTGATCCAAAGTCAATTGAAGTCCATGGCAACACTCCAGTTGACATTAGTGGATGCAGGATAAGACCCATGGCTCTGGCTTCTTACTCATCCCCCAAGAACCACACAGATCCCACGGGAACAACAGAGTTTCGAGGCAGGTCCACAGACATTTTTGCAGGAGGTGGGGGAAAATCCTGTTTCTTCCTGCTGCGAACTCCCCCCCGCCCCCCCCGCTCCACACACACAGTATTATGATATGAATGAATCTCTGTAAGAACAAACTCCGTTTTCTTCTCCTTGTGCTCCCCATCCATGCTTCTTGGACTGCCACCCAATCCTTTGTTAAGGAGGTAGGCCTCATGTCTTCTGTTCTGTAGTCCTCAGCCATTATAAGGAAAATCATAGGGCTTCTAAGCCTTTTCTACCTGTAACTGAGCTATTTTTCTTTTGTGGAAAGGTTAGAAAAAGGGAAAAGTCATGAATGGGTTATGTTGTGTGAATTTTAAACTATGTCACTAAAACCACTGTCAAAATTCAGGTAAATAAAACCACAGAACAATAACAACTGACACTGAGGTGATGTGATATTAATTTGTTACTCTATCACCCCCTCTGAGCTAGTATAATCTGAGTATATCTTTATTAAGTACTTCCTTCATACTTTTCCTTCCCATGGCTCTCTATATCTCTTAAGCTCGAGTCTTTTCAAAGATTAGACATTTCTCACATTTAAAAAAATAAAATAGATATACTTGGATTTAAATGGGTCATAAAATATGATGGCATTTAGTCTTTACAAAGGTATGACAACTGGCAAGAAATGGCAGAAAGTTTGAATTTCTAGTGAAGAGCTCGGACTTGCCCATTAAGGAATAGTATTTGACCTTGGAAAATTTACATCCAAGTCAAATTGTGCTTCTTTAGAAGATCATAGTTATTCTCTCGTTAGATACAATGAAAACATGTAGATGTATTATAATGTACATTTCTGTTTTCTCCATTATTTTTACCTATTTCTGTAAGCCATTATTGATGGAGGATATCTGTAGACTCTTTCCTTTCTTGTCACTCCTTATGCTTAGAAAATAATATCCCCGTCCTCTCTTTAAAAAAAAAAAAAAACACTTCTGAAACCCCATGTGTTCTGTGAAGCATCTCACCATGCACCACTGTGTCTGTCTTGTGTGTTTAATGTATTGCACTCTTCCCTCTTGTGTCTCTAGAGTGAAAGCTCTTCAGGGCAAGGACCCTGTTATTCATTTGGCACAGCTTACCTGTTGGACAGCATCACATACGCTTCTGGGACTACATAAATTTTCAAAAATGCCAGTTTTTCATTAAAGTGAAAAACGTCTAGGTCATCCTAGATCTCAAAAATAGGATTACACTGTGAGGGGGAGGATGATAAATCCTTGAGAGGAGAGGCAGTTCTGGAAACAGGGGATGTAATGTAGTTTTGTCAGTACTGACTGGAGAGACAGCTTGACATGCTCCATCTACCTGATATTGTCAGCTCAGTTCAATTCAGATGCTCAAGAAGTCAGAGAGAAGCACATTTAAGAATGCTGCTCATGTGGAGAAGTGACTCTCTAATTCAGCGACTATTCACTGAGGAAAGACATTAGGAGGATATTTTGTGCACCTGTCATGGTCCAAAAAGATCAAGTTCCCTGTATTGAGAGGACAAATGTATTTATGGATAAATGGGATGTTTCCTGTGTAGTTGGGACATCAAAACACTCCTACAATGGAAGAATCTAATAGACATATGAACTCTTAGACCTTTTATTACACTTGCCATTAAGATTATTTTCTTTATTGCATTCATGGGTCCTGAACCTATTGGTTGCTGAGCATCTCTTGTTAGCGGCTGAGTTCTCTCTACCCCTATTCAGATCAATGGCAATAAAAAGCACTGAACTCAGCATGCACACAGGACCTGCTCAGAACCTGTAGCATCAGGCTCACAGACTAGTAGATCACACTCATGATTGTTTTCCATTGATGATTTTAAAGTGTGGGATAGGGGTTAATTTAAGTGCAAACTCCGACTGAAATGACTATATTTATATTAATGAGTTGAGAAAGATTTGATGTGACCTGGAATTCACAATTTCTCTTCCAGGTACTCAGTAAAATTGGTGATGTAACTTCTGTCCTGTGGGTTCAAAGTGGCTCCCAAGGCGCTCAGTGGAACAGAGCAGAAGTGTTCTTAGGAATTCGCTCTGATTTTCAGGTTTGTGCTTCTATTTCATATGTCCCCCATTAAATCAATTCTAGATTACATTTTAGCTTAATCATTCCCCATTTGCACCCTACACACTTTTTAGCTCTTCAATTCACATTGGTCTTCTGAATATTAAGAACAAAATCATAGAATATCAGGGTTGGAAGGGATCTCAGGAGGTCATCTAGTCCAACCCCCTGCTCAAAGCAGGACTAATCCCCAACTAAATCATCCCAGCCAGGGCTTTGTCAAACCTGACCTTAAAAACCAGTAAGGAAGGAGATTCCACCACCTCCCTAGGTAACCCATTCCAGTGCTTCACCATCCTCCTAGTGAAAAAGTTTTTCCTAATATCCAACCTAAACTTCCCCCAGTGCAACTTGAGACCATTGCTCCTTGTTCTGTCATCTGCAACCACTGAGAACAGTCTAGATCCATCCTCCTTGGAACCCCCTTTCAGGTAGTTGAAAGCAGCTGTCAAATCCCCCCTCATTCATCTCTTCTGCAGAATAAATAATCCCAGTTCCCTCAGTCATGTGCTCCAGCCCCCTAATCATCTTTGTTGCCCTCCGCTGGACTCTTTCCAATTTTCTCACATCCTTCTTGTATTGTGGGGCCCAAAACTGGATGCAGTACTCCAGATGAGGCCTCACCAATGCCGAATAGAGGGGAATGATCATGTCCCTCGATCTGCTGGCAATACTCCTACTTATACAGCCCAAAATGCCGTTCGCCTTCTTGGCAACAAGGGCACACTGTTGACTCATATCCAGCTTCTCGTCCACTGTAACCCCTAGGTCCTTTTCTGCAGACCTGCTGCCTAGTCACTCGGTCCCTAGTCTGTAGCAGTGCATGGGATTCTTCCATCCTAAGTGCAGGACTCTGCACTTGTCCTTGTTGAACCTCATCAGATTTCTTTTGACCCAATCCTCTAATTTGTCTAGGTCCCTCTGTATCCTATCCCTACCCTCCAGCGTGTCTACCACTCCTCCCAGTTTAGTGTCATCTGCAAACTTGCTGAGGGTGCAATCCACGCCATCCTTCAGATCATTAATGATGATATTGAACAAAACCGGCCCCAGGACCGACCCTTGTGGCACTCCACTTGATACCAGCTGCCAACTAGACATGGAGCCATTGATCACTACCCGTTGAGCCCAACGATCTAGCCAGCTTTCTATCCACCTTATAGTCCTCTCCCTGGTCCCCAGACCAAGTATCTCAGCTGTATGCTAGTGAAATCTGTGAGTGAGGGAAGCGAGGTATACTTCAACCCAGCCCCTGGAGCGTCTTCGTTGCTGCTACTCCAGTTTAATGAGTGGAGGCCCTAATGGCACGATAACCCCCAGCATACTCTTTCTAAGGTGGAAGGATCCATGTAGCTGCAGAACCTCCCCTAGCCCTGAACTCCACTTGTGTGACAGCTTCCCCAAATCCTTTGTCAGGGGGGCATTGCCCAGGTTGGGGATAGGGTCCTAGGTCCCATCCCTTTGTCTCCTCACAAATACACACCCACCCTCCCTCCTAGGAGTCATTGTCAAGCACCACACTTAACAATTGAACAACAATTTTAGCTAAGCCAGACAAAGCCAGAAGTAGACTCAGCACAGGATCTCTGGCAGGTGTTATACATACTCGCTTGTCCCAATACAGCATACAACACATCCCCACCCCCAACACCTAGTGCTACACACACACACCCCTCTGCCCCACAGCAATGCAACTCCCCATCCTCCTTGAGTCAGTCCAACCTATCCATGCATTCTGATACTGGCCTGGGTTGTGAGCTCAAGCTGGTGGGTTCTGCCGTGTGGTCTGAGGTGTCTCGTTAGCTCCAGTCTGTGCATCTATAAGAGTTCCCTTCTTTAAGCACCAGTGTAGCAGCTGGCTCTCCTCCAAGCAGCTCCTAGTTCAGACTCTGCATCCCTACACTCTCCTGTGTCTCTGCCCCAGCTCAGCACTGCTGCTCTTGAGCTCTTTCTTCTCTCTCCAAATCTTCCTGGGCTTGTCCCCCATCCCCATCTGTTCGTTGGCTCAGAACCTCCCACGGTGTCCTTGTTTTGGAGTGGCACTTCCCCACTGGCCAGTCAGGTTTGCACAGAGTAGCAGGAAGGGGAGAAAGGAAGGGCAGGGTTGGGTAAAGGTTGGATTTGGATGTGGAGCTCAGAGGATAGAGAGTAGGCTGAGGAGCTGGGGAGAGATGGGACAGGCAAAAGGTTTGGGAGGTACATGGACAGAAGGGTCTGGACCCATTTGTCAGGTGGGAGTTATCGGGGTTGGGTAAGGGGTCCCTGCTTCCACCCACACACCTCTGCACAACCACCAACACTCCCTTCTAGAGGGTCAGTATTAACTACTGCAACAAGCACCAGGCTTAACAAGAGAACAACAGTTTTATCTAACCAAAGTAAAGCCAGGAGTAGACTTGGGTCGAGATTCTAGCAGGAGTTTACAGACTCCCCTGCTCTTGATACACAATAAGAGCATAAGAACGGCCATACTGGGTCAGACCAATTGTCCATCCAGCCCCGTATCCTGTCTTCCGGCAGTGGCCAATGCCAAGTGCTTCAGGGGTAATGAACAGAACAGGTAATCATCATGCGAACCATCCCATGTCGCACATTCCCAGCTTCTGGCAAACAGAAGCTAGGGGCACCATCCCTGCCCATCCTGACTAATAGCCATTGATGAACCTATCCTCCGTGAACTTATCTAGTTCTTTTTTGAACCCTGTTATAATCCTTGCCTTTACAACATCCTCTGACGAGGAGTTCCACAGGTTGACTGTGCGTTCTGTGAAGAAATACTTCCTTTTGTTTTAAAACCTGCTGCCTGTTAATACACAGTACATGACCCCGACCCCCCTACACCTGGCTAGGCACACACAGACTTTTTGCTCCATGTCAGTGCAACCCTCTGGCCCGCCCCAGCCCATTGGGTCAGTCCAACCTATCTGAGTCCTCTGATGCTACCATGCACTGTGAGTTCAGACTGGTGAGTCTTGCTGTGTTTTCTCAGCTGTCCTGTCAGCTCCAGGCTGTGTGACTGTAAGATTCCCCTTTTTGCAAGCATCAGTGCAGCAGCAACAGCAGCAGCAGCTGGCTCTCCTCCAAGCACCTCCGAGTTCAGACTCCGCACCCCTGCACTCTGGTGTCTCTGCCTCAGCTCAGTGCTTCTGCCACTGCAAACACTACTCTTTCTTTGTTGTCTCTCCAAATCTTCCTGGCTTTGTCCCCGATCTGGTCATTAGCTCAAATTCTCCCTGGTGGTCCATACTTCATCCTAGGCCTCGTTTTGGAGTTGCACTCCCCAGCTACTCAGGTTTGTGCAGAATAGTGGGGAGAGTGAAAGGGTGGGAGAAGGAAAGGGGAAGAGGGTCACTCTATCCAGTCCCATCCCTGTCGTTCCCTTATGTGGCAGAACTGTGCTGATTCCACTCCAGAAGGGTCTTCTGTACTCATGGAAGGTAGGAGCAGGATTTTGTCCCAAGTGATGCTAGTTAATATTTGTGCAGCACTTTTGCAAATATAGCACCATACCATATAAATGGTAAACATAAGCATCAATGCATTTGGGTTGTGACTGATTCTTATTCATATATTTATTTAAATACCTGCCTAAAACATCTGATTTTACACTCTTCAGAATATAAACAAAAAAATCTCCAGCACAATTGAAATCACTGGGAAGTTTTCCATTGATTTCAAGGGGAACTGGATCAGCCCCTTGCTTTCTAACTGTACACTTAATGGATTTTTCTTTTTTGCCCTCTGTTGTTGTAGGATTGTGGCTTCTCCAATAGCTACAGTATCAACCTTTGAGGCATAAACCAGCACTGATTCATGTTTATGCAGCTTATATTTACATCAGTAAGAACTGAGAGCAATATCTAGTACTAAACATTTAGAAGACTTGGGCAACTTGCAGGAAGCATAGATACATCATGTTTTGTGTACCACACATGGCGTGTTTCAAGCTTTTATACTTTTCGCTCAATATTTCACTGACATTTCTCTTTGTTAGATTATTTTCAGGGCAAAACGTGGTGTCAGTTATGTGGGAGATGTGGCAGTGGATGATATTTCCTTTGAAGATTGTTCCCCTTTGCTGATCCAAGACAGACCCTGCACTTCTGAAGAATTCACATGTGCCAATAAGTATTGCATCCCAAAGGATAATCTGTGTGATTTTGTGAATGACTGCGCTGATAACTCAGATGAGAGCCCTAACATTTGCAGTAAGTATGGTAGTTCCTTACTCTAATTATCAAAAGTAACTGTGCCTGCTGTGAATTGTTAATGCAGCAACACTATTGGCAGTTCACCAACCAAGAAATTAAAAGTGAGGTTAATAATGTAAGTATATTCCTTGGGTTAGTGGGTTTTTTCTCTGTTTAATTTGAAAGCATGTCTTGCAAAATAAAATTTGCTGCTCATGGATTTTTCCCAACATAAATTAATTCAGAGAACAGCTCTGCCTTTTAAAACAAACAGAACCAAATCATTGTTTTCCACATGAAAAAATAAAAGCAAAAAATATGTCAAGCAAAATACATCTGGGATTTTAGGAACCTTGCTTACTTTGATGTTTCAGGAATTGTCAAGTCTCTTAGCTCTTTCATGAATATCAGATAACTTTAGTTTTGCAGCAGAAATCAACAAACAGTATCTTCAGTCTAGAATTCAAAAACAGCACTTCATATCAAAAGTGTACTTCTCAAGAGGATTGGATCACACTATACTCTATTTCAGTATTGCTGGCAGACTCTTTCATCAATAAAATCTTGGTTAATTCTCATTCAGGCAAATCTCCATTGTTTGGTACTCTACAAACAGCTGTTTCATTGTAAATGTTATGAACACAGCTCATCAAAAATTAGATTATGACAAAGAAGGAATCATTCAGTAAACACCAGGTCAGATTCTCAGTTAGAGGAAATCAGTGTAATGTCATTTAAAATCATTTGAGCTGTGCTGATTTATATCCGCTGAGGATTTGACCCACTGTTTCTGGTTTCTGCACTGACAAACATTTTCCTTGGTCTCCATGAATGGTGATATCAGTGTAGACATACTGGGACTGATTCTGATTTAAACACGGCTGTAAACCAGGAGTAGAGCAGATTGAAAATTTGAATTTCCATCTTGTGGAAAATTCTAAAAGTTTCACATTTGTTTTGATTCTGAATTCTGATAAAAAGTCAAAATATCAATATTTTTTGTAGAACGGAAAGTTCTACAATTTTTGTTTCAGAACAAACAATATTTTGGTTTGCAAATGTCACTTTATTTCAGTATTTTCAATTGAAATTAAATGATTCAACATTCCCAAATTGAAATGTTTAGTTTAATTTGTTGAACCAAATGAAAGCATTTCGTTACAGCTTAATTACACATTGAACTGCTGCAGTGCCTCCTGGTGATTATAGTTCGGTGCCTCATGTCCTCATTCTTTGTATGGGTCAGGCTCCCCTGTGAGACTGCATTTCCCATGATGCACTATGGTGGTTCAGCCAGATAGGAAACAGTGGTGCATCATGGGAAAAGTGATCCAGCTGGAGAGCCCATTCCATAGAGGAGAGTGGGGACATGAGGCACCATGGCACTGCAGGCAGACCCATGTTAATGCTGAACTGATTCAAAACGAAACACTTCAATTCAGTTTGAAAAAGTTAAATGGTTAGATTTTGGTTGACCCAACCTGAAACTAAGTATTTTGTTTTGATTTTCCTGACAGAGAAGTTGAAACATTTTGGCAAAATTGAAATATTCCTGCAGAAAATTTTGTGGAAAGCTTTTGTGGAAAGCACATTGTCTGTCAAAACAAACAGATCCTAGACATTTGGCTGGAACATTCCTAATTTACTGTAATAAAGAGGAATTCCAATAAAGTCACTGGATGGCCCAAATTAAGAGAGCAGGGCCAGAATCAGCCCTAAAGTTTCTATAGCAGGGTTCATTAGACATATGGCCTAATTTCATGCAACTGTTAAATATGTAGAGCCAGCTAATGATCCCATTCCTTTGGGATCTTATTCCATAAGATGTTCAATAAGGCTACATCTACACTACAGGGGGGGGGGTCGATTTAAGATACGCAAATTCAGCTACGTGAATAGCGTAGCTGAATTCGACGTATCGCAGCCGACTTACCCCGCTGTAGGGACGGTGGCAAAATCGACCTCTGCGGCTTCCCGTCAATGGCGCTTACTCCCACCTCCGCTGGTGGAGTAAGAGTGTCGATTCGGGGATTGATTGTCGCGTCCCATCGGGACGCAATAAATCGATCCCCGAGAGGTCGATTTCTACCCGCCGATTCCGGCGGGTAGTGTAGACCCAGCCTAAGAGTCTCAGAGTCTGACCCATAGTATCACCATAAAACACAGACTTGGCAAAATGGTCAACTTAACTTAGACTTACATTTCCTTGTCATTGTACTTTGCAGACCCGCAGGGATCTGTTTTGGGACCGGCTCCATTCAATATCTTCATTAACGACTTAGATATTGGCATAGAAAGTACGCTTATTAAGTTTGCGGATGATACCAAACTGGGAGGGATTGCAACTGCTTTGGAGGACAGGGTCATAATTCAAAATGATCTGGACAAATTGGAGAAATGGGCTGAGTTAAACAGGATGAAGTTTAACAAAGACGAATGCAAAGTGCTCCACTCAGGAAGAAAAAATCAGTTTCACACATACAGAATGGGAAGAGACTGTCTAGGAAGGAGTACGGCAGAAAGGGATCTAGGGGTTATAGTAGATCACAAGCTAAATATGAGTCAACAGTGTGATGCTGTTGCAAAAAAAGCAAACATGATTTTGGGATGTATTAACAGGTGTGTTGTGAGCAAGACACGAGAAGTCATTCTTCCACTCTACTCTGCTCTGGTTAGGCCTCAGCTGGAGTATTGTGTCCAGTTCTGGGCACTGCATTTCAAGAAAGATGTGGAAAAATTGGAGAGGGTCCAGAGAAGAGCAACAAGAATGATTAAAGGTCTTGAGAACATGACCTATGAAGGAAGGCTGAAAGAATTGGGTTTGTTTAGTTTGGAAAAGAGAAGACTGAGAGGGGACATGATAGCAGTTTTCAGGTATCTAAAAGGGTGTCATAAGGAGGAGGGAGAAAACTTATTCACCTTAGCCTCTAAGGATAGAACAAGAAGCAATGGGCTTAAACTGCAGCAAGGGAGGTCTAGGTTGGACATTAGGAAAAAGTTCCTAACTGTCAGGGTGGTTAAACACTGGAATAAATTGCCTAGGGAGGTTGTGGAATCTCCATCTCTGGAGATATTTAAGAGTAGGTTAGATAAATGTCTATCAGGGATGGTCTAGACAGTATTTGGTCCTGCCATACGGGCAGGGGACTGGACTCGATGACCTCTCAAGGTCCCTTCTAGTCCTAGAATCTATGAATCTATAAACATTTATGTTGCCTTAACAATGTGTGTGGTGTTTTGTTTTTTTCTTAGTGGTTTTTTCTTGCATTTAATAGGTGCTATAGTGTACTAGTGTTTCCTTCCCTTTTCTGATACTTTTCCAGTGCGAAAATTAGAGAACAGCTAACTATAATTTGCCAACAAGAGAACAATGGACAGAAATGTCTCCTGTGTGTTCCCCTGAGGACATTATTTCTGTAGCATATCCTAATGTGACTTTCTCTGGTAACAGTGCCTCCTAGCATCGTTTTCACATCCTCTTCTCTTCACAGCACTGAATGTTAACAGATGAAATTCTTAGAGACTGGAGCTAGAATATGGAGACTTCAGTTATTTTTCATGAAATCATCTTTAAAAAACTGCTTTTAAAAATACATAAACAGCAGCCACCACACTCATTAAAATCTTGGTCACTAAAGTGAACAGCAGATGTTGGCATCATAGTTTAATTTTCCTTTGAACTAACTGAAGGACCGTGTAGTCAAATCTAATCTGCAGCATGCAATAAATAGTACATCAGCTTGCTTCTGCTCTCAGTAAATTTCTGTGACTCTATAACTTTTAATAGTCACTTCTTATATTTTAAAATTTGGTTATCAGATCAAAGACATAAGCTTACCAGCTACAGGTTAATCAGTACTGCACAAACAGGATGAGCCAATACCGAAAAACATTTATTGAAGAAAGCATTCACCTTTGTGAATATGGTGAAAAATCAGTTGAAATGGCATATAAAAATTGTGAATCTTTATCTTACCTTGGATGATGATGATAACAAATAAAGATTAGATTGTTTTTTTCAAGGCAAATTTCCCAAAAGAAAAGAACAGAAAAAATGTACCTACATTTCTAATTCTGTGTACTCATTTAAACAGTACAAAATAAGTTATGCATTTAATTGACTCTATTTCCATTCTAGAGACAAATATAAATCAGCCCCTAATATTGCTGACTGCTCAAATTTACAGTCTAATAGGTATTTGTTTTGGAAAAAAAATTGGCATTGTATTTGATAGTAGTGAAAGTGGGGCCTTTATAGCTTTGGTTTGAGCCTACACAAAAGGGATATAAGCTAGGCAGAGGCTATACAGTCTTCCCCACAAACTTCTCTCTGTGAGTGTTAACATGATTTCCTGTGCAATCCCAGTTTCAACTCACAATGGAGACTGCCAAGCATGATAGATTAGTGGTTTTTTGCTGAAGAAAAGTATCCACTAGGCTATATGCTGAGATCACAAAACTCATTTTGATTCATTCTTTCAGGGCACCAGAAGTATCAGATTAGTACATGCTTATGCACGCTGCAATTTATCCTCAAGATTTCTCATCTCTCAGTTCTTGTTTCATGGTGAAACTTCTGTGTAAACCAGATTTAGGTGGTCATTCTGTGAGTAATACTTGGGACTGATGGCTTTGGATTGGCTGTTGATGTGGCTTGGCAGAAGAAAATTCCCATAAATATGAAACAAACTTAAGTAAAAAGAAAAGAAATCCAGATTTTTCACTTTGATATTGCTTTTTCTCTAAATATTTATGGTTACAAAAGATTTTGGGCCCAATTACTATTACAATACTTAGTTTTATGGTATGCATATCCTATTCAACCGTTCTCATGGGCAATAACAAGGGTTTTGTTTTCATGTAATAATCCAGGTCTGACCTTTCAACTGTGAGCTTTTTTCCAGTTTTATATCATGGTAAGGTCTATCCTAATTTACCCCAGAAAAGTGCTGTTTCCATTTTTTTTCATTCTGTAGGCTGCCTCATAACAGAGAGCCATTAAAGGACCCTTCCCCCCACTGATTGTTTGTCACAATTGTTCATTCTGTGGAGCCACCAGAGAAGGATCCCTTCACCAACTGCTAAGCCACAAATGACCGTTTGAAAAAGACTGTCCCAGGAGTTTTAGGTCTGTGCTGGCTTCTGTGAAATCCTTAGAGGAGGAAAGTCTGCAGGGTTCAAGTGTAGAAAACCAGAAATTGGTAGTGCTGGCCAAGGATGGGAGTGGGGGCAGGAAGCCTGAAGGATGTGCTGATTCAGCACATCTGTTTAGTAGCTTTCAAGTGATGGGCTTTTATGGATCCCTGGCCATAACTCAAGGTACCATTGCCTCCCCTGAATGTAGAGAGCCAGGCTGCTTCAGAAATTTGTGATTTAACAACTTTCTGCTCCAGACAGGGGGAATCTGACCCATAATCTCTGTAAAATCCATGACGACCCAAAACATTAACAGAGCAATATTGCAAGGCAATACCCACAAAGACAGTTAATGTAAAAGTGCTCTAAAAGATGGTGCTTCTGAGACATTATTGCTAGTATGTTGTTCAGTATGTGAATCCATCTTGTGGATAGAAGATTTACTTCTGTACAGAAGTGCGTCTTGTCATAAGGGAGTTTTTGTTTACAACACTTTACAGAGGATGGATTTTTAACTTTATAACTTTGGATATTTGTGCTGGAAAGCAGATCAGGTACTACAAGTGTTAGCAGGCAGACTAAGGTTACCCTGGGGACAGTCAGCTCTTTCAAGTATCTGGGATTTATCCCTGCAGATTGCTGCTGAGAGAATGATCAGGGCAGAGCTTTTATCAGGCCTCTAATATGATAAGCACTGGTCATTCTATAGCTGATTAAATTTGTCACAGCTATTGTTCTTCAAGTATTGTAACATGTTGGAGTGTATCATTAGTACTGCTTTGTTAGTGTAATTACACAGGAGTATAGTAACCACAGAATGGTGTCATCACGGCAGAATATATTGCAGCATTATTACAACAGTGTTAGGAAACTGCAGGCATCTTTACTGTACACTGAGGCTAACTGTGCACCAGAGGGGATCTCTGAACCAGCTCTGAATAAGCTGATGTGGAAGTGCCTACTGGAAGTGGTCTAAAAGCAGGATACATGTTTACTGTATGCAGATCCTTCTGAAAGAGGCTCAGTAGGGCAGCAGTGTTTTTCCAAGCCCAGAGGCTGGATGAGTGCCACTGGAGGGGCTTCACGGCCACCCTCTGACCTGCCTTTGGAGTTGAGTGAAATGAATTCCATTTCTACCCCTCTCCCACAGTGAATTCCCTACCAAATCCTGGTAACTTGATGTCCCACTGTGTCTGTAGGAATGAATTTCACCGTAAGTAAACAATACTTATGTCAATTTAGTAAATGAATTGTTACGGCCCAGATTGCACCTGGCTCTATGCCCAGGAGGGGGATAAAACCCTCACCCCTGTGAAGCCTCCCCACATCTTAGTTCAGGGGTTGGGGAGGAGATCAGGGCTTGGAGACTGGTACCCCCTCCCAATATGAAACATGGGTGAAGAGCCCCAGAAAGCAGGTGGAACCTTGGCTATAAGTTTCCTGGGTAAGGGTACAGTTTTGGGAAGAGAAGAGCTGCACATCTTGTCTGCTAAAGAGAGACCTTAATGCTCATAAGTAAAGTAGTTTTGTGAAAAGGAATATGGCGGTATCATTAAGCAGTTAAACCTTCAACTCTAAATCTGAATTTTTAGTTTTCTACCCCGTTTTCACTGGAAGAATGACCCATTTAAAATTGCTTCATTAAATAAATATAATAAAGGCCCCGAAGCTTTCATTTACATTGAAATGCTGGCAAAACAAACATCATAGAGCATCAGTTTGCCAACTGCAATTCTCCAAAGCATCTCGCTCGTTAATTTTGCCAGCTAACAATATACTTCAGAAGTAAGTTTTCATTTCCCCAGCTGTAAGATTGAAATTGGAATTTTTCATAAATTCTCAAACTAGAAAGGGACATTAGCTTAGAAATAGGTTAGCTTTTGCTCTATTTAATTACCTCTTTTGATACCGGTGTTTCATGTAGGTCATGTGTGGCCAATATAATTTTGATCACATGCCTAACATTCCTAATATAAAATAGTTTATTTCTTAATTATTGAACTGTTGTCCAACTGATTAACTAGCTAATTCACCGTCCCTGTTCCATTACTCCAGAAGCAACAGGTTGATTTTGCCTTTATACCTCTTGGTTCACAGCTCAACACAGAGGTACTTGCTAGAGGGAATTTTACATATAATATGTGCAGCATTAGTTGGTATATTAAATATCAGTATAGTTTCAGGTCCTGATTCAGAAAAACATTCTTCTATATGAAAGGTGCTTGAGCATGTGCATAAGTGCTTTACTAAAGAGAAATGGATTTAGCAAGCATGGGAGTCTTAAAAATCATAATGAAATGAACACAGGACAGAAGTTGGGGCTGCAGTAGCCTTATGAATTTTGTTGGCCGCTTACTCGCAATTCAAAGTTATTATTATGTTTTGAATGACTATGTGCTAATCCTTTTTGCACAACAGACTTTTTGGTTATTGTTCAAGTCTACACTATATTCACAAACAACAATTGTCAGGAAAAGAAACAAATTTTGCTTGAATTTTCATTAATGATTTTTGTATTTTCCTTGCTTCTTTTTTACAGACAGTTAAATTTCCAGTAGATCAATTTTGGGGGTGTTGGGCTGTGTTGTTTTGGTTCTAGCCCATCTCTAGGACTTGAAGAATCATTGGCCTCTCTCCTGAGACCTCTAAACAGATGCCACTTAAATACGGCTACCTTTTAGATGTTGAACTTTATCAGACCTCTGAAGAGGCCCAGGTTCTGATTGTACTTTAAGAGAAGGCTTTTGTGGGTTGTTCTTTTGTCAAACAAATCAGGTTGGGACATTTGAAGAATTTAGCTTCAAAATACCTTTTCTTTCCAGCAATAACAAGAAGAATTATTTGAGGCTTGATCCAAAGCCCACTGAAATCAATGGAAAGATGCCCATTAACATTAGTGAGCTTTGGCTCAGGTTTGTAATTATCAGCAAATTTTAAGAAAATCTAGATAAAACTCTTAGAATGTTGTAATTCTGTCAACATAAATTTATATGAATAGCTGACTTCAAATGTTGACCAATGTGGCACTTTAGAAAGTAAATCTAAGTACTTGAAACTTGTGAAACAACTGTACAGGAAATATAAAACACGCATTTTATACATATAAATATAATCAGACTTTGACAGCTTTATGTACAGGCATAAAATAATGTTCAGTTATAAGCATCTTGATTTGCATATTGCCCATTAAAATGTGTGCGTTGATTTTTACTGAAAGCAAATGGTTAGAGAAAATAAGCTAGAATTAAAGGACAGAGGCTGTTTGGTAATCAGAAATCCTTTTAAAATGATCTAATTATCAGCAGTCTTTTTATGATAGTAAACCAACCACTTTATTAAAAAGACTCATTAATAAAACAAGTTCATGATTTTTTTCTGTTGTGAGGATGTAGATAAATCACTTGTTTGTCTATTTGGTTATCAGTTGGTTCTTTGGATCTACCTATATTTTTACACAGTATATTTTACAATAATTTTCTCAGGTACATCCATGGGGCGCTGTGATTTTGAATTTGATCTTTGTGCCTGGGAGCAGGATCAGAATGATGACTTTGATTGGAATCTCAGAACTGGCAGCATCCTGAAATCTGGCCCTGGACCAGCTGCTGATCATACCTTGCAAGGGCCATCTGGTCATTACATCTTCATAAAAAGCTCGTTCCCTCAGTTGCCAGAGCAGAAGGCCAGGATTTTCAGTCCAAAGCTAAGCAGAAGAAGCAAAAACTGCAAGGTATGTCAAGGCATAATACTGGGAGGTATGAGCTTGATGTGGAATGCTACAAAGTAATAATCACTAATGTGATAGATTATCACTAACATGTTTCTTAAAGAAAACTGGCATGTTCTAAAAATATTATGATCCTGATCCTGGGTTGACCTTGAAACCGATTACCAAACAAACATTTTGTTTCTCATGGTGCAGAAGATTAAAGAAGAATGACTTCTGTTGATGAATTAAGTACTCTGGCAGACTTGGAAGGAATCGGTAGTAGAAGCAGATATTGTCTATTCAGTGGGTGGCTTAGAAAAAGCTTATGTAACAAAAGCACTGAAAAACCTGCATATATCTGCTTTGTGCTTTAATGGAGAAATTGAATGGAGGTACATTAACAACTGGATACAAGGGAGTGTAACTAGAAATACATGATGAGAAGATTCTTCTCACTTATCTATCAGAAATTAAACTAAGGAAGAGTAAACTTTTATTTATCAAAGTGCTACAGCACATTTGTCATTGGTCCTGAAAAGAGCCTGGTAAACATTTGGAAAAAATGGATTGAAAGGCTGTCTAGTTTCAGTACATCCTCTGCCTTCTTTGCTAAACTGCTGTTTTGTATCTTCTTCTTAACCCAGTGGGTTAAAACAGGTATGTCTGTGGCTCCTGCAGTCACAGTACACTAGAAAGGGATTTCTGGAATTTTGGGGGAAAATGTTTTTATAGTATTACTTGCTCTATTTATATACTGTATTTTCCCACTCATTGACTATTGTTTTCCACAATTTATAAGGTTTTACAATGTGCAGATAAATGGTGTTGCCATGACAGATTAACAGTCTATTAAAAGAGGGTTATTAAAGCATTCTTGCTAACCTAATTGGTAATGCATGCATAACACATCCATTTACCTATTTAAATAATAAGCCCTACACCCGAATCAAACATAAATATTGCCAACTCTGTGTATTTTCACTAGCAGAAATAATTTTGTTTACCATTGTCTCTCCTTCCTCCTCCTCCTCCTGTAGTTAACTCCTGCCTTCCTTCATGAACCCAAACTTGCACACATGAGCATGCATAAAACGACTGGAGGAATAAGGATTTGAGGCCTTTGTAAGAAATATTTTTATGAGACATTCAAAGGAGGAGGGAATGGAAGTTTGAAGGCAGAGCTGGGAAGGGGTTTCCAGGCATAGAGGGTGGTGTTGAAGAAGGCCAAGAGAAAAGACCGGAGATTAAGGGGTGAAGTTAATTAGCATTTTGGGTGGAGTAAAGACAAGGTGAAAGATAAAAGGAGATGTGGGCAGAGGTAAGAGAAGCCTGAGTTGTATACAGCCCTGAAAGTTAGGGGAAGGAATCTAGTGAATCTTGAGTTTAAAAGCGAGCATTCAGGAAATACAATTTCAATTCATAAATGCAAGAGTAAATCATTGTTAGCATGTAAATATCTACCCAGCATACGAGTAGAAATGATGTCAGCCTTTTCAATTTATCCATTTATGTGTACGCCTGCTCAGCAGTTCTTTGCTGTTCTGATCACAAAACAACCACTCCTCCTCCCATCACCTTGAAGTATCTCCACTACTCATTATATGGCTGGAATTCTTAATCCATCCTCAGACATGAACTGAGTTCCAGTCCCTTGATTGAAAGACAATACCAATGCCTGTCTGCTTGCACAAATTTTATCATTTTATTTCATTTTGACCTGTAAAAGAGGGTGTTTCATCTTTCAGATTAGAATTTTGCAGAGATTCATTTTGTTTTGCTGATTAACACCTATACAGCTACTTTATCTTAGTTTGATTCCATATAGAAACTAGACATGTCAGGAGGGTAACTATCAGAAATCTTCTTGATGCTGACAAATTTAAATTTGATTTTTAAAGAGCCTTTGATTTGAGCTGATTCTGAGATTCTCTGAGTGTACAGGTGCAGAGCTGCTCTTTGGAACTGAGGCAGTCTAATCCAAACACATTTCTAAATAGATTTACTGAATTTTTCAAATGGAACCTCATCTCAAACTTTAACCCCTTACCCAGATAGTTCATACTGAAAAAGAGAAAGTGTAATAGTGATTTGGGAAATTTACTTTTAACAGATTTGGTTGGTTTAATATTTTCCAGATCACTTGATTTCACTTTCTTCATCTTCTTGTCAAATCCCAAACCCTTTATAGATAAGAAATTCAGGAAATGTTAAACAAAAATGTTCAGATTTTATTATACAAATATAACATGAGTAAATCAGTTTGTCAATAGAGAAAAAATAAATTAACCACTAAACATTTAACTTGGAAATTCTGGGCCATGAACTTATGTTTTCCAAATCAGTTTCCTAACAGACTTCTGAAAAAGATATATGAAAAAAAAAAATCTTCTCCCATATTTGAAAATTTCTGCCTAAATCCTCTTTCCCCTTATGCTCTCTGACTCATAGTCCCACTCCTTTTAACATCTATGTGTAAACAATAAAATATGCTTTGAAGAAATATAGACTAACTAATGATAAATGGTCCATTGTATGAATATTGTTTTATATTGTATATTAAGTGCCAGAAGAATGGAGGAGGGTCACAGCTGGCAACAATTAACTTTTTCATGAATAAATGTGTTTATCAGGTATATAGAATTGCCTTTAATCTTTAGGCAGAAGACCTTTTTCCTATTTTGAAACAGTCAAAGCCAGGTTTGACTTTTCAAGCACTTTTTTGAACATCTCTGCAGTTTTGAAGTTTCCTTTTATACTAGTTCTTCAAGAGAACTCGGGTTTGGAGCATATTGGCATGCACACATGGCTGGCTGGCTTTGTGGACTGTAGCCAACTGTATTTTGATGTTCAGAAGTGCTGGTGAGCATCAGTGATTGAGAGGCAAAGTAGACATGGAATGGAATAAAGAATATAATGAAATAAGGATGATAATCTTGTGTTTCACAGAGTACATTGATTGCCTGCAGGGATCAGGAGAGTTTTTTCTCATGCACAGAATTGCATATTTAGTTACATATATAATTGGGTGGGAATGGGGATACCATTTTCAGTTGATGCCACCGCAAGATGCAGATTCCAATCTCAGCTGACTAGTGTACTCGTCTGATATACGAAATCTTATGTTCCACAAAAACTACCTGTTTCAAGGCCCAGGACTGCATCAGAGTAGATACATTTTCTTATTTCTTAGAATGAGCAGGAGTCTAAATTCCTTGGAGTCAGTGCAGAAGCTACTTAAGTATACACATTAGAGCCATAAAAAGAACAGGAGTACTTGTGGCACCTTAGAGACTAACAAATTTCTTAGAGCATAAGCTTTCGTGGACTACAGCCCACTTCTTCGGATGCATATAGAGTGGAACATCTATTGAGGAGATATATATACACACATACAGAGAGCATGAACAGGTGGGAGTTGTCTTACCAACTCTGAGAGGCCAATTAAGTAAGAGGAAAAAAAACTTTTGAAGTGATAATCAAGATAGCCCAGTACAGACAGCCCATCTGTCTCATATGACTCATTAGAGCCATAGGTAGAAATCCTGGTCCCACTGAAGTCAATAGCAAAACTCTCATTGACTTCAATGCGCCCACCATTTCAGCCATAGAAGATATGCAAATTGCTAAATGTAAAAGGAGGCAGAAGGCAAGGAAAACACAGTGTGGTTAAAAGGCAAGATATACTCAAGCCAAAACAGTATCCTTCAAAAAGTGTAAAGTGATACTAATAGAAAGGAACACAACTTTATGGCAGGTACACTGTGTAATCTGTCATTAAAATCAGTTACTCTACCAGAGAACTGAAGGATAGTGAGAACTGAATCTACATTTTGTCAAGTGCCAAGGTGATCTCATAAATTACAGACCAGCAAGTTTTACTTCAGTACCAGAAAATTAGTTGAAAATATAGAACTCATAGTTGTAATTTATTTTAAGAAGTCTTTGATAAATTCATCACAAGAAGCTGTGATGACTAAGTCTAAGTATTAATGGAGTGAGAGGTAAAGTTCTGTCATGGACTAGAATCTGGTTGAAAGAGAACAATGTATAAGAATAAATGCTTCACTAGCAATGACAACATCTTCCCTTCACTGCAGTTCTTCCTTGTACTTTATCTACTGTTATCCTACTTGAGCACTGTCATTATGTTCAATATTCTGTTTTTCTCTTTTCACTTATGAGTCCTTCTATTTTCCCTACTCTCTCTTTGTAGAGGCTCACTCTGAAGCAATCATACTAGGGTAGGAAAGAACTCTGTGCAGGTGAGGCACTTCAGAGTCCATCAACAACACCATAATTAGCCTGAGAAGAGTCGCACTTGAGTGATTCAAGATACTCCCCATATGTTAAAGGACATTGTTTATACATTACTCCTTGCCCCTGCTGTGTCATCAGTTTTCACAGTTTTAAATTTAAATGTGAAATATGCTCAGAAGAAGTTTACCAGCAGCTCTATAAGCCCTGAAATGTTGGTTTCCAAAATAGCTTTCATTAGTTTACTGAAGGAATAGTTCTACAGATTACTACTGATATTTTTCCTTGTGTTTAATTAAAACCCTGGATAATGAATGATTCAGCAGTTTTGATGCTCTTCTGAGAACTGAGGATGCTTCTGTAGTGAAAATTTAGGGTAATTATAATGACAGAGTATACTTAATGTTCCCTACTGGGTATTTAATGTCATTACTCTTGGTTGCAGATATTATTTTATTACCATATGTATGGAGTGAACATCGGATCATTAACCATCTATCAGGTGACAGCATCAAACCAAGAAAAAGTCCTACTCCACCTAACTGGAAACCAGGGAAACTTCTGGCAGAGAAAACTGTTGCTTCTGGATGCAGATGAGGACTTTCAGATCACCTTTGAAGGGCAAGTTGGGAAAGGATACAGGGGAAACATAGCACTTGATGACATCACATTCACCAAGGAATGTTTGCCATCACCTGACTTATCAGCAGAACCCACAGCGCTACCTTCAACAGGTACATTCCTATTAAATAGACTTAGCAATTTCACAGCATCAGATTCTGGAAAGAATAACAAACAAGCCTTACTTTGATTTTTCTTTTTGGGTTTTTTTAATGGTCCGAAATGAATATAATTTGAAATAGCTCTTTAGTATGTTGACCAAAGTATTGCATAGAAGAGCTGTTTGGAAAAGTGAGTCACTGATCTTGAATCTGCATGACATACTCATCTTGAGCAGGACAAACTCACAGGAGTGGTCCCATTTAAGTCAGTGGGGCTATTCACTTGTAAAATCAAGTGTGAAAGGACAAAGAGTGCAAGGGGCTTGCTTCCCTAGAGCCTATATGCAAAGACTGGGCAGAATCCCAATGGGGAGTATAGTTACAGCTTCCTGCTAGCACCTCCCTGGATGCAAAAGGTACATGTGAGACAAGCGGAAAAGGGCAAAAACCCCTCCCTGCCCACTTGCCAGAAGAACTGTTGCAAGGGTGACAGAGCTGCTACTCCAGCATATGCTCCCACTGTAATTAGTGTGCCACCAATCAACACATAGCTTCCAGCATGAACTGAAATTTAAGTCAGAAGCTAACCCTTAATTTCCATCAATTTTGATTGTGAGTGATTCATAGCCAGTGAATCAGGAAAAAGCTCTTCCTGTTTTTAGACAGCTTTTGGCAACTAGGCTCTCAGATGCAATCTATGAATTTGCAACTCTCATTGGGATTTCTGCCATGGCTTGAGGGCAGTGTAGGACTCTCAGGATTTTGTATCTTTTGAAGGGGAGGCATTTATAATGGGTTTCCATTGAATTGGGAGCCTGTTATTTTCCTAAATCTGTTTTCAGAAAGCCTCGTTGAGACAGTGAATTGGGATACAATAAGCTGTAATTTTTATTTTATTGATCTTTTGTTTCACATTTATTCTTTCCATAAGCATAGTAGTTACCATCAAATTGCATAACTACTTGAAAATTATGACAAACACAGTGTAAAACAGTCTAGGCTTGGCTGTGGTAGAAACGTTGTACTTTTCCTTGAGAATGATATTTTTCTAATGGTTGATGGTTTGGATTCACTTTCCTCTTTCTTCTCTTTGGGGTGGGGAAAGTTTTTTCTTTCTAAAAGGCCCTGTGATTCTGATCTTCAGCATAATATCCATACTAGAGCTGGTGGGAATTCTCTAGATTAAATGAAATGTTGGCAAAATATCCTGTTTTGCTGAGACATTGGTTTCAATGAAGTTTCCATCGGGGATTGGGGGTGAGACAAAAGACACTCTGTAGCCTGAGGGTGAAGGCATTGGCCTGGGATTCTGCCTGAGTCAGAGCAGAGATTTTCATCCTATATCACTCTGACTCCAAGAGAGCAAGGACTTGAACCTGGGTCTCCCAGATCTCAGCCAGTGCTCTAGCCAGACAGGCATACACGAACACACTCTTGCTTCCTGAATTGAAAAGCTCAGGTTTCAAGCTAAAAACAACTGACAATTTAAGTTTTTGCAAAAATGGTCAAAACGTTTTGATTTTGTTCCAGGGGAGAATGAAAACAATTTTGAAACCTCAAATGTTGCTGCAAAACAGAACAGTCATCCTCCAGTCATCTCTAATTTGTATTCCTCTTACTGTCCCCTTCCCAAAATATATATAGGCATAAGATATAGTTCATGCTAACAGTCATGGGTTCTGTGGACACAATGACAGAGTGGCTAGCATTATCAATGACTGAGGCTGGTTGCAATGCGATAGTAATTGCCATTAGGTACAGAAAGATGGTAGTTGACATTTGCTATTCATTGAAATCATCTGACCTCTGATGCAACATCAACAACAAATTAATTGGAACAAAAGATGTAAAATGTAGTTGTTTTTGTTAAACTGGATTGGACCATTATTAACAATTAAGAAAGCTCTTTGTCCTTCTTCATGAGGGTGTTATATTCAGTTTACCTACACAATCATTTTGAAAATTGCAGATGGCATGTGTACAGAAATCCTATCCTTTTCTATCTCCCCAGGCTGAGACAGAACTGGTCAAAATTCTCCAACATTTTTGATTTTGCAATTAATTTTTTAATTGAAATTTTGATTGGGTGGGGAAACAAACACAACTCAGACATATTTACAGAAATTATTTTTTAACATTTTTCATAGATATCTAGGCTGCAATAACTTCTACAAAGCAACTATATATAAAAAGATGAGAGATTAGGGCCAGGGTGTGGGACAAACTGACTCCTGTCAGTTAGGGGCTGAGGGTGAGTCCTAGGAGGCTATGGCACCTACCTGCCACTTGGCTGCCTGATGAGGGGAGGAAATCTTAAGTCACAATGAGACCTCAATGAGATTCTGCTGCCCACACCAGGATCTCTTGGGAGATGCCTCCTCCCCCAGTGTCACTTCCCAGTGCTCCCATGGCCATGCCTGGTGGTAGCAGGCAAGTCATGGACTCAGCACCGGGGAGAGGTAGTTTGGGTTTTGTGGTAAAGTTAATAGAGTGGAATTTTGGGGAGAGATTTTTCCTGGTTCTACCTTAACTTCCTGTGTAGGAACTTTAATATTTACTTGTCTCTATTCCCAATCAATAAAATTAAGGTATTTTCCCAGCTCACAAGAGTATTGTGAGGAGGAATCGATTTATTTGTGTGAGGTGAAGAGCAGGAGTCGGCAACGTTCGGCACGCGGCTTGCCAGGGTAAGCACCCTAGCGGGCCGGGCCAGTTTATTTACCTGCTGACGCGGCAGGTTCGGCCGATCACGGCCCCCACTCGCTGCAGTTTGCCGTCTCGGGCCAATGGGGGCGGCGGGAAGCGGTGCAGGCTGAGGGATGTGCTGGCCATGGCTTCCCTCCGCCCCCATTGGCCCGGGATAGCAAACCATGGCCAGTGGGGGCCGCGATCGGCCAAATTTGCCACGTCAGCAGGTAAATAAACTGGCCCGGCCCACTAGGGTGCTTACCCTGGCAAGCCGTGTGCCGAACGTTGCCGACCCCTGCACTACACTGATCAATACCATGGAAAAGCCTATAGAAACACGGAAACTCGCTATGTGGCTGCTGCTAAAGGATGGTTTTCTTCTTCAGAATTTCATTTACCACATTTTATGCACTTGGTCAAGCTGGTCTGGAAACTCTATCTAACACAGTGCATCAAGGTCAGAATTTGGCCCACGGTGTGCAAGGGTTTCAAAATATCTCCTTAATACCTCATCAAATCCTTACAATCCATGCCATTCACTGCTCACTTCAATCACAGCCCAGACTCTGTGGCCTTCATTACAGACAAGATCAATACTTGAAAAGGAAAACTTTATACTATTGTGACCCCAAGAAGTGCATTTGCTGAGTTTTCTAATTCTGTACTCTCTGGTGTTTCTGGACCTGCTGCATTTACAGTAGATGTGAGTCCCTGTGGCAACATTTGAAACTTTAAAAGCTTTGCTTTTGATGGTGAAAGGCTGTTCAAAAATACGTCTATCAAACAAAAGTTATTAAAGCCTAAGAAAAAGCTATGAGGGACCCATTCCTTTGTATGATATGTCCAGGATGTAATCTGTAGAACTTCAGATGTTCACAGCAATTTCAAAGTAACAGTATTGGTGCCTTAGGATTCATCTTAGCTGACATTATGTTTAGAGTTTATGTAAATCTATTTGCCTTTTCTCACCTACAGAATTTCCGTTTGTCCTGACCAGAGATTTAAACTCTGATTTCCAAAGGTCCCAGCTCGACCTGCTATTAAACCATGCTTTTTGCTGCATTATGGACAGTTATGGGGATGGAATTAGTTGCAAGGATTTGGACCCTTGATACCCTTTGAAACTGGGCAGAAGGAAACATTGCAGCACCTGAAACTGTGCAGTTGGGATAAACCAAGACTGAGACATTTAGTCTTGTTTCCATAGGTTTAATTTTATAATGACCAGTGGTGTGTTGTCTGTGTATGCAATGAATGCATTGCAGGCCCCAGGACTGACTGTGCCCACAGGCCAATTCTGTCTGGCCTCCAAATGCACCTGGAGGATGCCATTTTATAGAACAAGAGGAGAGTTGCTCCACCTCAGAGACTGCTAACAAGAGAAACAGGCAACTGAGAAGGAGACAATCACAGGCGTCATCACTCCTGATGCTGCATGGACCAGCTGCAAAGCAGTATGCCACAAGAGGAGGGGCTGGTGATAGACCAGGGGCAATAGAACCTGATATACCAAGCTCATATAGCTGACTCCAGAAAGACTGTCTGAAAGACAGGCCACCTTTGCCTTTCTTTGTTTTCCTCCCGATTCCTCTCTCTCATAAGGGAAAGAGAGGGGAAAGGACCTTTCTTTTGTCTGTTTGTTTGACTTAGAGAACTCCTCATGTGCTGCAAACTGGGGGAAGAGGAAAGGACAGTATAGATGACAGGCAGGGGGTGGAGGGAGCCCCTGTTCCCCACATATGTCAATACCTGGAGACAGATAGTCACAGCTGATAATTTTAAAAGAGAACAGAGGTATAATTCTATAATAAGGCACTAGTCTTCTAAGTATTTAAACTCTGCATTTCCTGTCGCCGTTTCTCTCCTTGGTAAATATTCAGTAATATTTAAAGGATGGAGGAGAGAGTTTGACATCTCAAAAAAAAAAAAAAAAAAGTCATTTTGAAAGCATTGTCATGGACTGCTGACTAACTGCCTGTCCGCATGGCGCTGCTTAGCAACTACCCCAGTCTGGCAAGTCTCTCAGAGCTGCTTAGACGGTTGAGGCTCAGAAACAATAAAGCCTCATTTCAGGGCGCTGCTTATCAACTCTTCACTGTATGAATAGTGATGGCTATTGTAGTATCTGGAGCTGTTCACATTCTTCAATGGTAGTCTGTGTAGGAAGGCAACACTACTTACTCCATCCACTGTGGCTTTCTTTGCTTTGGGCTGGATTAGAAAAGTACAGTCTGCCTTGGGTAAGGGGAAGCACATAGCTGCAGCACTTCTGGAGAAGCCCTGGAAAAAAACTGTGACTCCTCTGCTCTGCCTTTGCTCTGGAGCGTTCATCCCCTTTTCTGGAGTAGCCTACTCCCCACTATGTGCCTGGCCAGTTCACTGCCAGGCCAGCAAGAGGGGATTGGGGGGGAGTCGAGCTAAGGTTCTTCCCATATTCCATCCCTCTCTGCCGCTTTGCTCACAGGGAGACTGTGACAGGGTTGGGGAAAACCCCATCCAGTGTGTGATGAGTGCGTCCCATCACACTTCTAAACCCAAGTCAATATACTCACCCTTCTTAGTAAGGTAAGGAGGCCTAATGGCCAAAGTCAATGTACTCTCCCCTAATAGCTGGGCAGTGCGGCCCAATGGCCAGAGTCAATAGATTTGCCCCAGTTGGCAGGACAGTAAGGCCCAGCAGCTACAGTCAGTAAATTTGCCTCGGTGAGACAGGGCAATGCAGTCCAATGGCCAGAGCCAATAGATTCACCCCTCTTTGCCACAGTCCATAGCTTTGCCCCTCTTAATGGGGCAGTAAGGCCTAATGGCGACAGTCAGTAAATTCACCCCAGTGAGACAGGGCAGTAAGGCTTAGTGGCCAGAGTCCATAGGTTCACCCCCCACAGCAAGGAAGTAATGCCTAGTGTCCACAGTCAGTAAATTCACCCTGGTGAGACAGGACAGTAAGGCCAAGCGGCCAGAGTCAGTTAGGATGAGGGCTTCCACGCACAAGAAAGGTGGGGTGGCAGCCTGGGTAAGGGGGTGCAGGCCCTCCCTGTCCACCAAACCCCAGCCCAGGGCAGGGGCACATGCCACTGAGTCAGCGGGTGGGGCAGGGGGTCTGACCAAAACACACTGGCTCAAAATTCCAGTTCACTAGCTGGGCACCTATCAAATTCCCCTGGGCTACTTCCTAGCATCATTCCCGCTGTCACGGTCTGGGCATCTCCTTTATGTCTCGGTTCTCCGGTCTGCACAGTCCCCGGTGACTCCGGACTCAGCAAGGTCTCTGTAGGTACCTTGGAGTCTACCTGGGTTGCAGCATCTCCAGTTCCCATGGCCTTAGGCTTTGGATGATCCTTGGCTGGAGCCAGCAGCATATATCCTTTCTCCCAACAGTTGGCCACAACTGAGCTGAGCTGCTCCCTTTTATACCAGTGCACCTGGAGCATGCCCAGTAGAGTGACGGGGGCATGGTTTCCTCAGCCCACAATGTAGGGTTAACCCTTTCCTGTTCTATGCAGGGCTAGTGCACCTTGTCACAGGGGCATATCACGCAAGTGTCCCCTGTTCACCTTCCTCCATAGCTGGGCTGAGTAGGGGAGGTCAATAGAGGTCACTTCCTTGCACAGCCAAGTAATGGCTGCAGAAAAGGTGTGAGAACCTTTCCATTTTATTAATTTTGGTGGAATATTAATAGCTCTTAGAATTAAGAGTGACCCATTTTGCATTTTCATCTATTAATTATTTTTATTATTTATTTGTGTTACCATAGTGCCTAGGCACCCTAGTCATAGAGCAGGACCCCATTGTGCTAGGCACTGTCCAGACACAGAACAAAAAGGCATTCCCTTCCCCAAAGAGCTTATAAAATGGCAAGCCAAGATGGGGAAGAACGAGTAAACAATGAAACAGTATTGGGCAGCTTGACCACTGGTGGTCTCTGTGCACTAGCAGCCTAACTGTTGTCAAGTTTTTCATGCACATCATAGGGAAGAGTTTCAAGGAGGAATTGAAAGTGGATAATGAGGTAGTTTTGGTGATGTTCATGGGAGCTACTCCCAAGCTTGTGGGGTAGCATGGGAAAGGTGCTTATCTGAAAATGTAACAAGTAGGCAATGGAGACTGGCGTCATAGGCCAATCAGAGGCAAGCATTGACACCTCAGTTGTGAATGAAAGATGATAGATGGATGACAGAGATTGACTATGAAGGGCTATGAAAGTGAATACAAGCAACTTATGTTAGAGAAGGGGGAACCAGTAAAGGGATGCAAAGGGAGAGATGACATGGTCAAAGTGACAGTTTAGGAAAATTATTCTGAATGGGTAGGAGTGGGGCAAGGTTGCATTTGTCAAGGCCAGATAGAGAGAGAGAGATGTTGCCATAATCAAGATGCAGGATGATGAGAACCTGGACAAGAGTTTTAGCAATGTGGATGGATAGGAAAGGCCATCTCTTAGAGATATTATGCAGAGAAAATGGGCAAGAATTAGATATAGCCTGGATGCATAAATTATGGGCTTGAGTGACAGGAAGGATGGTGATGCTGTCCACTGTGATCAAGAAAGGAGGGGCTGGAGCAGTCTTTGGGGAGAAGATTAGGTGCTCTGTTTTAGCCAAGTTGAGCTTGAGCTGGCAGCTAGACATCCACAAGGAGAGGTCAGAGAGACAGACAGAGATTTTAATTTGAACAGAAGGAGACCGATTTGGAGTAGAGAAATAGAACTGTGAACCATCCCCATAGTGATGGTACTTGAATTTGTCTTTGTAGATGAGCTTATCCAGAGTGAAGGTAGAGAGGGAGAAAAGAAGGGAACCCCAATAGAGAGTTGGAGGAGGGAGGAGGACGGTCCTCTGAAGAACATGCTGAAAGAGCTATTAGAGATGTAGAAGGAGAACCAGGACAGAGACACAGAAGCCCAGGGAAGACAGGATTTCAAGAAGAGGAGCCAAAGGTGATAGTGCCAAAGGTGGCTGACAGGTGAAGGACGATGAGGATGGAGTACTGATACAGAGCTTTAGCTAGAAAGAGATCAATAGAGACTTTGGCAAGAGAAGTTTCAGTACAATGCAAGGGTTGGAAGCTGGATTGGAGAGGGCCTAGGATTGATTTGGAGGAGAGGAGCTCCAGAAAGCAATTGTAAACAGCCCATCTCTCTTTCATCTCTAAACTCATTGTATGGGCTGGTTTTTTAAAGGTGGGAGAGACTAAAGCATGTTTGTATTGTGAGGGGGGAAAACCAGAGGAGAGTGAGAGGTTAAGGAGAAGAATAAGGTAGGGAATGAGGGAGGGCACAAGGGAGATCAGAATATGGAATAGAATGGGGTCACTGGAGCAAGTGGAGAAGTTAAAGGAGGAAAGCAGTTGAGAAACTTCTGCATCAGGGAGAAGGAGAAGAGAGTTGTAAGGGGAGAAAGGGGAAGTGTATCTAGCATTCTTACCTTGACTAGGCTATAGCTCAAAATTGACTTGGCTATAGTTGTAGTTGGGAAGGTGAGTAGGTGCTACAGCAAGATTAAAAAAGATTTAGACACATACAAATAAGAATAACCTCTGCAGGTACACTGAGATACAATTATGAGAGCTTCAGAGTATAAAAAGATCTTCAGCTAGAGTCAGGAAAGAAATTTCTCCCTATGCATAATTAATTGAATTAAAGGGGGTTTATATCTTCCTCTGAAGCATCCAGTACTGGGCACTCTCTGAAACAGAGTACAGGATGAATAATAAACAAAATGATAATACATGCTTAGAGTATATTGTTGAGCAAATCTTGAAGCAGAAAACTGCTTCTAAAATTGCACCCACAATTTCTGTCTGCACCTAAAATTGTACACGTGTAACTAACTTTCAGGTAAAAATAGGCTGTAGACACCTGATTTCCAGAGTGTTCCTGCAATGGTGATAGTCTAATTTATTTTATTCTCACCTGTGATTGCTGTGTACTCACAAAATTGCAGGTGCCATATTAGGAGGCCAAGTGAGGCCCATTTGAAAATTTGTTCTTTATATTTGTAAGGCTATACAGGATGGTAAGTAAAGACTACTATCCTCTTTATACAATGGGAAAAATTGACACAGAGGTTAAATGAGTTGTCTAGAGCTATATAGTCAATGGCAGAGCTGGGATTAAGACTTAGGAAGTTCAAAGATCGCAGCTGAATCCATTGGACTTTGAGAAGGGATAGAACCACCAATAGACTATTCTGGTATGGGAAATAATCTGTTCCCTGTTTTTTGGACTATTGCAGCTTAGATTAGTGATCCTAAAATCTGAAACTTGGTGGTTGTCAATTTAACCCTAGGATAGTGCCTCAATAAAAATGAAAGGTATGTCAATTATAAGTCTACCTACTTTGACAGTTTCAGTTATAAATATAACATGGTCTGATATATGAGATGATGAAACAAAATTCATACAGAATAAGTGTATTCCTGGAATTATAACTGAAATTTGTATATGAAAAAAGATGTCTTAAATTCAACTTGTCCCCGTTCCACTGAAGTAATTATACGACAAACCAAAGGAGGCAGTAACAACAGAGTCTGCTATGTAAATTCTCTTCTAAATGCCTTTTTACTTTGGCTTGAGTTCAAGTGGTTCTGCAAAGTATAATAGACTCAGAAAGAAAATTGAAATCAAATAACCTGCCTTTTTGTGTAGGATGGGCAAAGCTAGGATACAATTTCACACAAAAAATTACTTGACCAAGAAGTGTTCTTCATTTTGTTCTCATCTGGTATGTGTTTACTGCCTTATTCACAAATACAGAAATGTGAATTTCTAATTTGGGCAGGAATGACCGTCCCAAATGAATCTGACATAAGACTCCACTGTATCAGCAATTTTCAGTTTTATAATCTAGTTAATTTTAATAGCATGAGTTTAAAGTTTCTAACTTAATAGAGATGTTGTAGGTACTGTAATAATACAGTAGCAGGTTTAAAATAATCTGCTGTACATAATACTATGCCACCTCCTGAAACCAAGATAAGATTTTTCCTGTACTTAGAAAAATAGGAGAAGGTGGAACTAATGTAGAATGAGTGGGTTACTGTAGTAGCTTCATTGTATAACAGTAACAGTCCTCAGCATAAGTGATCCAACACTGATTACCCGGTATATGCTCAACAACTCATTTAATACCTTGGTAAGGTTCTAAAGGCAATTCTCTCCTACAGAAAGGAGTGTAAGCTACTACATTGCCTGGAATTTCATACTTTTTAGACCCTTGTATACCTTCTCCAGCCAAGCTCCACCTATGTCTCATTACATGAGTTTGGCTTGCTGTGTTGCATTAATACATAATTTTGGATCCAGCTATTTCATTCCGTATGTGTATTGTTTTTTTTAAATAAATTCAAAGGCAGTTAAAGTCTCACAGCTAGATCTACAATCTTATCGGCATTTACCCTGAGACAATGCCTGTTCTTTTTTAGCACTACTTGAGCTCAGAACACCTGTCACTTAAAACAAAACACATTTCCCTCTGAAATGCCCCCTCTGAAATTACTCTGGACATCAATGTTAGTTCAGGATCAGTGGCAGGTTTAGGGAGCAATACCTCATGACCCGTTAGGGCTAGAAACAGGAGATTCTCTTCTTACCAAAGGGGCGCAGAATTTGCTATTCGATCACAATACAGCGGACTTTAAAACTAAGACACTGGTATGTATGGAAAAGCTCCATTAGTTCACTTTTAAAGGCTTCTGATATTTGTTGTAATTTTATCTCCCGCTGAGACCCGTACAGTTTTGTATTTAGCATCGAAGGGAGCATGGCTGAATAGGCTGAGTGATATGAAAAATTGTGGCAATATGTTTTTAATATACTCAAACATCTTAAAAATTGTTTTACTGTAAGGCAAGTGGTGTGTGCAGAATGCATGATAGCATGTCGTGGTATGAAGACCTGACTGGAACTTAATTGGGATGTATATATACACACACACAGTCACACACAGTACCTTGTAAAAATAAGTCTAAAGAATGAAACTGCTGTGCTTAGTCATTCTTGGATCTAATACATTAAATGTAAGAATGAAAGAACATTCAGATCTATAGTGAGATCAGAGCATGGTTTGACCCATAATTAATTAAGGCTCTGAGAGCGGGACAATAGAATATGATTAATGTCATCTATAGCCCTTTGAAATGTGGCACAGTCAGCACTCATTTTTCTCTTTGTCAAAGAACTTTGGTACCAAATAAGTATCTTGGCCCTTGGGCATCCAGAGATACATTTAAGGGAAATGTGTCACATCACTGATATCAAAGTATGTGACAAGTCAGGAGGAATTACTCGTCAAGGCAGGAACTTTGAAATTGAATGGTCTTTGAAAAACTGCAGTTAACAAAGCACATTTAAGGAGCTTGTATTAATTTGTGTGCATGCATGGGGCAAACTAATGATTCCTCTGAGGCAATGGACTGCTGAGGGAGCAGGTATACTATCTGATAGGTGGTTGTGGGAGTCATTATGACTTTAAAACCCACAATGCCTCCACTAATGCAGGGGGACCCCACTGGGGTGTAGCTATTGCTACACTTTTGGAAAGGCATAACCAGCATTGCTCTGCCAATACAGCTCTGTCAGCACTGAGAGCATAGTGAGTAGACCATGTCTGCACCCAGCCCAGTCCTTTCTGGGGCCACTAGTTTTGCTGGCAGCACTAACTCTCTTCTCCCACTGGATTCTCCAAATCCTGTATCTAAAGTTTGCCTCTGCATGGATGGACTGGAAAAGTGAGGAAGAGTGCTCCTCCCCCACTGTAATGCACCTTTTGAGGGTCCGCCATAAATTGTCCCACAGTATATTTACTGTGGTACCTGCAAACAGATAGCCATAAAAACATCACATATAAGCCTTTCATGGAGGGGATTGTCATGTTTTTGTTTTGTAGAGCACCCAATACAATGGGAGCCCCCAATCCCATTTTTGAGCCTATGGGTGCCTATGGGTACTACTAACTGCTGACACGCAGCGATAATGAAGCTACAGTATGGAGTATATTTTAATTAAGATTCATGGAAGTAGCTAGATCAACCATCTCCACTCTAGATGTTCAGTTGCTCACATGCAGGACTTGTCTACATGGGGGATTCTTGTACCAATGTAGCTGATTTGAAACCAAAGGAAGCACAAGGCCTGTTTTATACTAATGCAGCACATTTGGCTGCCATTTGAACCAGTGTAGATACTAGTGCAAAAAATCTCTAGTGTAGATGAATCTCCATGTACGTGTAAGCAGGGAATGAATGAGCTTCCCCCTGACATCTAATGAGGAACTGAGGGAAAAGACTTCAGGAGCAGACCATATTTCCATAGACACACTACTTTATCTAGATGTTCAGCAAACAGCAGTTTTGCCAAAGTGATCAGTTTTTGCTGGCTGTGGGTTACAATTCACTTTAGTATTGAATGCAGGGGTAGTGAAATGTTATTATCCTTATTGTATGAGTAAAGGTCAGCAGAATTGTACTTAGCCTGTCCTGACTGTGGGCACAGAATTTGGGGGTCTAAACTGAACTGAAACCTCACTTGCTAAGCAGGAGGTAGGGATGCCAAGTCACAGTGAAACAGAGAGGGGGTGGGGGCAGGTGTTCCTACAGGGTGGTGTGGACCGTGCTTAAAGAGTCCTAGACATCATTTGACACTCCCCTCTCTAGTGTTTTAAGTCAGAACTGATTGGACTCAATTGAGAGTCCTTGTTTCTGGTCACTCATTACTAAAGCTAAAATCACTGAGCAGGCCTAGGGGTTAAGCCTTAGACCTGGTGTGGGGACAGTGTTACAGTGAAAGAAAAATGCATAGACTGCACTACTGGTGAGATTCCCAGGTACCCAGAGCTGGGTTAAGTGGCGGAATCTAGGAACATGGCACCGCAGAAGTGGCAGTGTCAAGCAGCAACAGTGATAGTGGTGGCAGAGCTGAGGGGCAGCAGAGATAGCAGTGGTGGTGGCAGAGATCACAGTAGCAACAGTGAGCCAGCTACAGCAGCAGAGGCACTGCTTGACATCCCCACCTTTCAGGGTAGGAGGTGAACCCACATGAACGCACCTCTGAACCATCAGTCTCTGCTGACCAAACACAACCAACTGTTAGTCAGGTGCAATGGAGGGAAAGGGGAGTGTGGGCTGAAGAGACATTCATTTGTTGGAGTTTCACACTGCAAGGTGGGAAACTGAGGCAAAGGATACTACCCAGTATACTCTGGAGTGGGTGTTTGCTTATGGTCACATGCTTTTGAATCATGGTTATGGTGTTTTCCCAGATTAATGCTGGGCTTCCTTTCCCTCTTAATAAAAGTTTTGTTATACATAGATTCAGTGTTTGCAAGTGGGAGGCATCAAGTGCTGGTGTTTCATTTCCCCAGATTACTGGCTGGGGGCTTGAGCCGTTTCTGTTTTGTATTGTTACAAGGTATCTCTAGATATTGAATCTGGCCCTTGTTGCTGCTGACACCACCTGACAGAAAGGTTACATTTTGGGGGGCTTGTCCGAGATCCCTGGTTGAGCACCCTTCACTAACACACTTTGAATAAGCCATTAATTTGGGGAAACAATGTTATATTTTTGGGAAATCACAGATTGTATAATGGCTGTATACATGTTAGAGGATTGGTGCTTATAGTAACAGGGGTACCTGAGGCATTCAACGAGGGCTCAATGGAATCTGCTTTACCAGCAGCCAGAGAATGCCTGAGCAAGTGCAGAATGTGTGGGCACATGTTTATGAGTGAGGATGGTGCCTTTGTAGCACTCTGTGAGTTGTCCGTGGCTGTGGAACTTTTACAAGTTCCAAGTGAGCTAGCAGTGTCAGATGCCACATGGAAGCTGGTAGTGCTGGAAGCCAGTCTCTATTGGCTCCTGCCTCAGATGTAGAGTTGTTAAAGGAAATGTCGGCCTTCTTAAGGAAAGAGGGAAACACTCTGCCTGATATGCTGGGTTTGTTGGGCCTTGACCCAACAGCCCAGGCCTGGGGGCTACAGCCTCATCTAAAGCATGGGCAAATGCTCTGGGTCAAGCATTGGAAAAGGTTGTGTAACCCCATCCTGAGTCAAACCCATATCATAAGTTAAGGTTATTCTCCACAGAGGGTATTTCATAGATAGTGTGCCTGAACTTGCCAGAGAAGTGTGGTAAGAGAAGAAGTGGACACCACTGCACTACTATGCCACACCCTAAAGGAGTCACTAATGTGTCTGTGCTGATAGGGACCAACTCCAGTATCTCCAAGGTACTTGCTGATTACTGCAGACGGCAAGCTGTTGACCAGTATGTAAACACCTGACAATCCACAGGCTTTGTGCTGCAGCCTGTAGAGATATCAACACTAAAAAGGAGATTTCTGAGCTACCAATGGGAGCATTGAGGTACATGGGCATGACCCCTTTAGTGGTACCTGCAAGAACCGAGAGAAGTGCCTGCCATGACTACTTGCCTAAAAGGCAGTAAAAGGACGTGAACAATGGTAGAGCAGCTGACAGAAGGAGTGCTCCCTGGAGGAGCACTGATCACCAGGAGGTACATAATCTTACCCCCAGAAAGGTAACTATACTGATTGCTAATGAAACAGGCTGTGATATTGTAGTGAAACAAAGGCAGAAGATAGCAGACCTCTCTGAGCCCAAAACGATCATGGAACCCCAGTGTGAAGCCCAGTGTATAATGATAGACCCTGCAAGGTTTGACTTTGGGGATTCGCCATTGCCTGAGGATTGGAGGAATTGTCTAAGGAAGGAACTTTGTGAAAGGTCCAAGGTATTCTCACTGCATGAGTAGGATCTGAGATGTGCAAAGGGAGTGGGATACATTATCAGACTACAAGACTCAGAACCCTTCAGGGAGTGATCTAGGAAGATTGCTCTCTCAGAGATGGAGGATGTGCGGCCTTATCTTCAGCTGCTTGCAGATGGCATTGTTGAAGAATCTCACAGTCCATACGCCTTCACTATTATTGTGGGGGTCCCTAAGAAGAGTGGGAAAATCGGGATGTATATTGACTACCGAACTCTAAATAGGCACAGTGTAGTTGACCAGTACACCAAGCTATGAGTACAAGATGGCTTGGATTGTTTGCTAGGGAGGCAGTGATTCTCTGTGTTGAATTTTTGAAGTGGATACTATCATATACCTCTGGGAGAAGCAGATAAGGAGAAGACAGCGTTCATCTATCCTTTTAGGTTTCTATCTGTTTGAGTGCATACCCCACTTCTAAAGTGCTAGACCAGTTGGAAGCCTCTGAACTGAAGCTTTCAATTGATAAATGCCAGTAGAACATCAGTCAAATACATGGGTCACATTGTGTCTCAGGAGGGTGCGAGTATTAATCCAGATAAAATAAAAGGGCTCACTATATGGCCGCACCCAGATAATTACAGAGAGCTCAAGACCTTCCTAAGATTTAGCGGCTACTATCTAAGGCCTTGGCTACACTTACCAGCTAGTTCGACGGCTGGAAATCGAAGTTCTGGGTTCGACTTATCGCGTCTAGTCTGGACGCGATAAGTCGAACCCGGAAGTGCTTGCCGTCGACTGCGGTACTCCAGCTCGGCGAGAGGAGTACCGCGGAGTCGACGGGGGAGCCTGCCTGCCGCGTGTGGACCAAGGTAAGTTCGAACTAAGGTACTTCGACTTCAGCTACGTTATTCACGTAGCTGAAGTTGCGTACCTTAGTTCGAATTGGGGGGGGTAGTGTAGACCAAGCCTAAATCTACCACTGGAGATTTGTGAAGAATTGTGCTACCATATTAAAGCCTCAGAACGATCTTACTGGGGATATCAGTCCAACAAGAACAAATCTAAGACCAATGATAAGGAGAGCTTCCCAAGCCTCCTGAGATACTATGGCCCCTTGGAGCCCTTTGACTTTAATTGGTTTTGGAACAGATCCTTAGTCTCTGCCTCTCTGAGCAGATCTTTTGTTGTTCTGGTGTCCTGCCCCACCACCACCATTCTTGTCCACTGCACAACAGTGAAGCTGCTCACAGCATTGATACTGCACATGCTGCAGCTAATAATTTTTAAGAGTGACATATTCAGGAATGCAGAATGAGAGTCAAGGAATCGGACTCATATTTGATGCTCAATTACAACTGGTATCATGGTAATTCCCACTTGAGGACATCTGGGCCAGATTCATACAAGAAGAGTTTTGAGGAAATGCTTTGTATCGCCTCAGGCTAGGGCTGGGGCTTCTCAAACAGCATGTTTCTAGATACTGTGGAGCCACAGATCAGCATTCACAACTGAGCTAAAAGAGTAATTTTTTTTGAGTTAATCGCATGAGTTAACTGCGATTAATTGACAGCCCTAATTATTATTACTTCCAGAATTGAACTGAGTAGCAAATTTAATCGCACTTTTAAACAATAGAATACTAATTGGAATTTATTAAATATTTTGAGATTTTTTTTTACATTTTCAAATACATTGATTTCTATTACAACACAGAATACAAAGTGTACAGTGCTCACTTTATATTATTATTTTTATTACAAATATTTAACTGTAAAAATGATAAAAGAAATAGTAAGAACATGAGAATAGCCGTATCGGGTCAGACCAAAGGTCCATCTAGCCCAGTATCCTGTCTACCAACAGTGGCCAATGCCAGGTGCCCCAGAGAGAGTGAACCTAACAGGTAATGATCAAGTGATCTCTCTCCTGCCATCCATCTCCACCCTCTGACAAACAGAGGCTAGGGACACGATTCCTTACCCATCCTGGCTAATAGCCATTAATGGACTTAACCTCCATGAATTTATCTAGTTTTCTTTTAAGCCCTGTTATAGTCCTAGCCTTCACAACCTCCTCAGGCAAGGAGTTCTACAGGTTGACTGTGCGCTATGTGAAGAAGAACTTCCTTTTATTTGTTTTAAACCATTTGGTGGCCCCAGTTCTTATATAATGGGAACAAGTAAATAATTTTTCCTTATTCACTTCCTCCACACCACTCTTGATTTTATATACCTCTATCTTATCCCCCCCTTAGTCTCCTCTTTTTCAAGCTGAAAAGTCCTAGTCTCTTTAATTTCTCCTAATATGGGACCCATTCCAAACCCCTAATCATTTTAGTTGCCCTTCTCTGAACCTTTTCTAATGCCAGTATATCTTTTTTGAGAATAGGAGACCACATCTGTACGCAGTATTCAAGATGTGGGCGTACCATGGATTTATATAAGGGCAATAAGATATTCTCTGTCTTATTCTCTATCCCTTTTTTAATGATTCCTAACATCCTGTAGCTTTTTTGACTGCTTTTTTGTATTTTTCCAATTCACCTCATACAAGTACTGTAGTGCAATCTCTTTTTCATAAAAGTGCAACTTACAAATGTAGATTTTTGTTGTTGTTACATTACTGCACTCAAAACAAAACAATGTAAAACTTTAGCGTCTACAAGTCCACTCAGTCTACTTCTAGTTCAGCCAATCGCTAAGAGAAACAAGTTGGTTGCAAAGTATTTATGTACCAGATATGCTAAACATTCGTATGCCCCTTCATGCTTCGGCCACCATTTCAGAGGATATGCTTCCATGCTGATAATGCTCGTTAATAATAATGCGTTAATTAAATTTGTAACTGAACTCCTTGGGGGAGGGGGGGAGATGTAACTGCCATATATTTCGTGTTATAGCAGTCTTGAATGATGACCCAGCACAGGTTTGTTTTAAGTACGCTTTCACAGCAGATTTGACAAAACGCATATAAGATAGCAATGTGAGATTTCTAAAAATAGCTATAACACTCGACCCAAGGTTTAAGAATCAGAAGTATCTTCCAAAATCTCAGCGGGACGAGGTGTGGAGCTTGCATTCAGAAATCTTAAAAGGCAACACTCAGATGTGGAAACTACAGAACTCAAACCACCAAAAAAGAATATCAACCTTCTGCTGGTGACAACTGACTCAGATGATGAAAATGAACGTGCATCTGTCCACACTGCTGTGGATCGTTATTGAGCAGAACCCATCATCAACATGGACACATGTCCTATGGAATGGTGGTTGAAGATGAAGGGACATGTGAATCTTTAGCCCATCTGGCACGTAAATATCTTGCGACGCTGGCTATAACAGTGCCATGTAAACGCCTGTTCTTGCTTTAGGTGACATTGTAAACAAGAAGCAGGCAGCATTATCTCCTGCAATTTGTAACCAAGTTTGGTTGTCTGAATGATTGGCTGAAGTAGGATTGAGTGGACTTGTAGGCTCTAAAGTTTTACATTGTTTTATTTTTCAATGCAGTTATTTTTTGTGTGTAATTCTACATTTGTAAGTTCAACTATCATGATAAAGAGATTTCACTAGAGTACTTCTATGAGGTGAATTGAAAAATACTATTTCTTTTATTTTTACAGTGCAAATACTTATAATAAAAAATAAATATAAAGTGAGCACTGTACACTTTGTATTTTGTGTTGTACTTGAAATCAATATATTTGAAAATGCAGAAAACATTCAAAATATTTAAATAAATGGTATTCCATTAATGTTTAACACACGATTAATCGCACGATAAATCATGATTAATTTTTTAATCACTTGATCACCCTAATAATAATAATTATTATAATAGATTTTAAAAAACCAAGATGATGGAAATAAATGGGATTAAAAGAATCCATAGCCTAGGGGGAAAAGCCAGCCAAGCTTTCTTTTCTTGTTTAATCTATTTTGCTTTACAGAAATGGCTTTGATTTCTCTCAAAGACTTTAATGTAGCTGAAATCTGAGCTAATGAAAGACTGTTTCATGTAAGTTAACCAACACCAGCATTTTACCACCTAGATGCATTCATCAATACTGCTTTCTTCCTCTTAATAAAGAAATTTATGAATTGGCTATATAAAATGATATACAGCTCTGTTACCTTGATGCTATTATGTCTAAGCCTGAGGGCATGTAAACTATAATTTACATGGTTTGCCAAAGAACAGAATATGCCTTGTATGATAGAAGAGTTGCTGTGCAAATGTTTGCAGTAAATTTCATTGCACACGGCTGAATTAAGTCGCAAGGCCAGATGCAAGCACAATATTAGGCAAATGTCTGTCTTCTAATAGCTGGTTTTTATAACCATCGGGTATACTACATTCTCCAGTTTTGTTTATCATTTAGTTTCCAAAGAATTATTGTCAATGATATAGAGAGAAAAAAGGAAAGCAGAAGTTCCAATGAATGCTGCGTTCCAATGAATGCTGCCTTCCAATTGGACAAAAATATCTTCAGAATGCCACTGCTTGAGGATAATGCTTTCATTTCAGGTCATGGAAAATAATCTTTTTACTAATATATATATATGTATATAATATATAAAAATCTATAAAACAATAGAATGCATGGACCACACATTTTTATCTAGTACTATTTGGAGTTTTCTGTAACCAGGAGAAGAGTTGTTATTTTAAGCCTCTTTAAATGTTTTGGCATCACCAGCACTCTGGTTAGTACCAATACAATGAAAACTGTCTTAAGAAACTAGTTAAGGGGAATAATCAACATCAGCTGACTAAAGGAAATGATTTTCTACTAAAAGTGAAGAACTGTGCCCAATGTATGTCGGAAATTTGGGGTGATGTCTTAAAACTAAAGCTGTGTGAATAATTGATTTTTTTGTTTGTTTGTTTCACTGGCAATTAAAAAAAATCAGTTTAACCCCCAAAATGATTTTTTTTTCAAAATTTTTACAAATCAAAACGTCAATGAATAGTTTCAGGTGGAATAAAACATTTAGTATGACACAAAACAAAATGTTTTGTTTCAAATATGAGCTTTTAAAATTATTTAAATTTTTTAAAATTAAATAGAAGGAAATTTAAAAATAAAGTGATTTCAAATTGAAACCTTTGATGCTGAAAAATGTTGAAGGAAAATATTTTGATTTTTTTTTTCACAATTTTTTTTACCAAAACAAGCTGGCAAATTCAGCATGAATTAGTGAAATTAGTGGACACAAATCTGAGTTTTTCTGAAGAAAAGTTACAGTTGAAAAATTTTACCACGCTCCATTTAGAATATGATGTCACCCAATATAAATGTTTATCTTGTACATATTCAGTTGTCTGAGGCATTTCTTGTGTTTCTAATGTGAGGTTTGTATTTACATACATAGAGCATTCCTGCTTCTGTGTGTGTGTGTGTGTGTGTGTGTGTGTGTATATATATATATATATATATAAAGTACTGTAGTGCAACCTCTTTATCATGAAAGCGCAACTTACAAATGTAGATTTTTGTTGTTACATAACTGCACTAAAAAAAAAATGTAAAACTTTAGCACCTACAAGTCCACTCGGTTCTACTTCTTGTTCAGCCAATCACTAAGAGAAACAAGTTTGTTTACGTTTATGGGAGATACTGCTGCCCACTTCTTATTTATAATGTCATCTGAAAGTGAGAACAGACATTCGCATGGCACTTTTGTAGCCAACGTTGCAAGGTATTTACGTGCCAGATCTGCTAAACATTCATATGCCCCTTCATTCTTTGGCCACCATTCCAGAGGACATGCTTCCATGCTGATAACGCTCATTAAAAAAATAATGCGTAAATTAAATTTGTGACTGACCTCCTTGGGGGGGGGAATTGTATGTCTCCTGCTCTGTGTTTTACCCACATTCTGCCATATGTTTTATGTTATAGCAATCTCGATGTTGACCCAGCATGTTGTTCATTTTAAGAAAATTTTCACTGCAGATTTGACAAAACGCAAAGATACCAATGTGAGATATTTAAACATATCTACAGCACTCGACCCAAGATTTAAGAATCTGAAGTGCTTTCCAAAAACTGATCGGGACTGGGTGTGGAGCATGCATTCAGAAGTCTTAAAAGAGCAACACTCCGATATGGAAACCACAGAACCCGAATTACCAAAAAAGAAAATCAATCTTCTGCTGGTGGCATTTGACTCAGATGATGAAAATGAACATCCATTAGTCTGCACTGCTTTGGATTGTTATCGAGCAGAATCCATTATCAGCATGTCCTCTGGAATGGTGGTTGACACATGAAGGGACATATGAATCTTTAGTGCAACTGGCACGTAAATATCTTGCAATGCTGGCTACAACAGTGCCATGCGAACACCTGTTCTCACTTTCAGGTGACATTGTAAACAAGAAGGGGGCAGCATTATCTTCTGCAAATGTAAACAAATTTGTTTGTGTGAGCAAATGGCTGAACAAGTAGGACTGAGTGGACCTGTAGGCTCTAAAGTTTTACATTGTTTTATTTTTTAAAAAATGCAGTTATTTTTTGTACATAATTCTACATTTATAAGTTCAACTTTCATGATAAAGAGATTGCAATATAGTACTTGTATTAAGTTATTTGAAAAATACTATTTCTTTTATTTTTACAGTGAAAGTACTTATGACAGTGGTCTACAATTCTTGAGACGTCGTCTGCTTCAGAGATAAAATGTGCTATTTATTATGTATTTTGATGTGCTGAACTCAAATATGACAATTAAAACAACTGATTGGCTACTGTTTCTAAGATATTTAAGTTTTTACATTTTATGTCTATGTATATTGTGTAGATAGTAGAGTTTTAATCATAAATTGTAAACCTAGGTCTTTTCATGTGTTTATGGTTGCTTTACATGATAATATGTCACCTGTCCTGTTTATGTAACACTTTAAAAATCAGCAAAAGGGTTATATAAATAAAATTTATTATGAAACAAAAGGCAAAAAACTATTATGTACATAGTTTAGTCCTATTCAGTGTCTACTCGGCACTTCTTGGCTTGTCTCTTGTATTCATTAAATGGAGCATCTCTTGTCACTTTCCAGCAATAGTCTGAAAGCATTGATGGGCTCCATTTGCCCTGATAGCGTTTCTCCATTGTTGCAATGTCCTGGTAAAATCGCTCACCGTGCTCATCGCTCACTGCTCCACAGTTCGGTGGAAAAAAATCTAGATAAGAGTGCAAAAAAATGTATCTTTAGAGACATGTTGCAACCAAGGCTTTTGTATGCCTTGAGGAGGTTTTCCACCAACAACCTGTAGGTGTCTGCCTTGTTGTTTCCGAGAAAATTTATTGCCACTAACTGGAAGGCTTTCCATGCCGTCTTTTCCTTGCCACGCAGTGAATGGTCAAATGCATGATCTCGAAGAAGTTCACGAATCTGAGGACCAACAAAGACACCTTCCTTTATCTTAGCTTCACTTAACCTTGGAAATTTTCCACGGAGGTACTTGAAAGCTGCTTGTGTTTTGTCAATGGCCTTGACAAAGTTCTTCATCAGACCCAGCTTGATGTGTAAGGGTGGTAACAAAATCTTCCTTGATTCAACAAGTGGTGGATGCTGAACACTTTTCCTCCCAGGCTCCAATGACTGTCGGAGTGGCCAGTCTTTCTTGATGTAGTGGGAATCTCTTGCACGACTATCCCATTCGCAGAGAAAACAGCAGTACTTTGTGTATCCAGTCTGCAGACCAAGCAAGAGAGCAACAACCTTCAAATCGCCACAAAGCTGCCAGTGATGTTGGTCATAGTTTATGCACCTCAAAAGTTGTTTCATGTTGTCATAGGTTTCCTTCATATGGACTGCATGACCAACTGGAATTGATGGCAAAACATTGCCATTATACAGTAAAACAGCTTTAAGACTCGTCTTCGATGAATCAATGAACAGTCTCCACTCATCTGGATTGTGAACGATGTTGAGGGCTGCCATCACACCATCAATGTTGTTGCAGGCTACAAGATCACCTTCCATGAAGAAGACTGGGACAAGATCCTTTTGATGGTCACGGAACATGGAAACCCTAACATCACCTGCCAGGAGATTCCACTGCTGTAGTCTGGAGCCCAACAGTTCTGCCTTACTCTTGAGTAGTTCCAAATCCCTGACAAGGTCATTCAGTTCACCTTGTGTTATGAGGTGTGGTTCAGAGGAGGAGGATGGGAGAAAATGTGGGCCCTGTGACATTGATGGTTCAGGACCAGAAGTTTCATCCTCTTCCACTTCCTCGTCTGAGTCAAGTGAGAATGATTCTGGTGCATCAAGAACCGGCAGTCCTTCTCCGTGGGGTACTGGGCGTATAGCTGATGGAATGTTTGGATAATGCACAGTCCACTTTTTCTTCTTTGACACACCTTTCCCAACTGGAGGCACCATGCAGAAGTAACAATTGCTGGTATGATCTGTTGGCTCTCTCCAAATCATTGACACTGCAAAAGGCATAGATTTCCTTTTCCTGTTCAACCACTGGCGAAGATTTGTTGCACAAGTGTTGCAGCATAATGTGTGGGGCCCACCTCTTGTCCTGATCTCCAATTTTGCAGCCAAAATAAAGGTGATAGACTTCCTTAACCATAGTGGTTATACTGTGCTTTTGTGATGCGAAAGTCACTTCACCACAAACATAGCAGAAGTTATCTGCACTGTTCACACAAGTACGAGGCATCTCTGCTCACTTTGGCTAAACAGAAATGTGTCCCTTTGCAAAATCAAACACTGACAAATAAGAGAGCACGACACTGTATGATTTCTAGAGCTGATCTAGGGCAATTTGTTCAGCAGAGTGATGTAAGCTTCGTTATGATTGCATCATCCATAACTTCTAGGAATAACATGATGCAATTTATATAATGTATGACACAATACCAGCTTCAGATTGCATCATTCATTGTTTTGCCTAAAAAGCAAGTACTGTCCAAACCCAGTCATAGATTTATTCATAGATCCAGTCAAAGATGTATTTTAATCATTTCTGGTTTAAATTGAGATCCCTTCCCTTTATAACTCACTTATCCTCCACCATTCCCAAGTCAAGGGTCATATATACTGACCCAATAGCATATCTTGAAATCTAGAGCCAATCAACAATTTTAAGCATCATTTTCGTTCTCAGTGACCCAGAATTAGTAAAGTTTGACTACATTTATTTCAGAAGCATTTTGGCTATAGAGCAGTGTAATAAGGGAGCACTGTACACTTTGTATTCTGTATTGTAATTGAAATCAATATAGTTGAAAATGTGGAAAACATCCAACAATATTTATATAAATAGTATTCTATTATTGTTTAACAGCACAATTAATTGCAATTAATTTTTTTTAATGGTGTGATTAATCGTGATTAATTTTTTAAAATTTCTTGACAGCCCTAATTAATATTTTAGTACTCCGCAACAAAATAACACATATCCTATGCTCTGAGCAGACAGATAATGAACCTCTTTGTTTAAGAAAATACTTTTTCCATTGTGAATGCACAATGCAGCTGCACTGAGCCCCTTTCTATATTTATACATTACTTTTGTTATTGTCTATTACGTTGTGTACTTTTGCTTACATTGTAGCCACAACAGTCAGGATACAGGATACTTAATTAGAATGATAGATAACAGGTCACTTTGTGTAATAGTCAGGAATAAACAGTTAGCTATTTGACCCTTAAAGCTCCACTATCCAAGAAAAAAATATTATTGCTCTGTAATAATGAGGGGAAAACTAACAAACAAAAGCCATTTTCTCCCCCAATCTAGCCCCTTTTCTCATTCAAGGTCTTGCCTGTAGCAGAGCTATTGGTTTTATGCTGGGTAGAGACTGGGATGGATTTGCTTGACATCCTCTGCTCCATGCTCCTCAGAGCCCAGCTTTGTGAAGGATCCCTGCATGGTTCCATGCAATGACCATTTGGAGATATGTGGATTCACCATTACTCAGATCTCCTGGACAGAGATACCTATGTAGGTGCAAAACCAGGGGTACAAAGCTAATCCATCCATGTGGCTGAAGTTGCAGCCACATAGTAGTTCTTCCACAACACCACAGCCCAGGGGAAGATAATTCCTTCCACTCTAACCCCCTGAAGAATTACTCACCACCCAGCCCAGTTATTCAGGGTGAGTTCTGGAAACAGGAGCTTGCCTCTTAATGCACAAACAAAGTTTTAAGGGGTGAAATTGCCAGTTGGAGAGAGATTTATTTAGCTGGGCTGCAATGCAGTGTTCCAATTTATTCTTGTGTATACAGTACATGATCTATTGCTATGTAAACCTTGAAAGATTTGGAGAATCATTTTGGATAATCACCCAAAATGTGGATGTCTACTTGGATCTTTTCCAAACAAATGAGACCTATTTGGTCAGCAAAAGGGTAGCAAAAATACTGTGGGATTTGGGCACCTTTGTTTCTGGTCTGAGCCAAAACATATAAAATGCAGAGGATCTTTTAAAAATATTTTTTTAAGTTAGCCCGCCCACATACAGCAATGTATGATTAGCTTCAAAAAGGGTTTATTATGAAAAACACCAGGAAAGGTTTTGTTTAACTTTTAAATGAGGGTTTGGGTCAGATGAATATGAGTTTTGTGGGGAGCTTTGAGTTGGTTTTCATTTTATCCAGGATCAGTTCATACTTTCCTGTTCAGTTCCCTTTTCATTCTTTCTCAGAGAAGGGTAGTTACTGAGGGTTACAAATAATCCACTTTTTCTTATTTTGAATCACTGGAGAATCACATTTAAGGCAAGTAAATATATTAGTTGAACCTATTTCCAAAGGCATGTCAGACATTTGAATGAATTCCTAGTTCCATTAAAGGCAATGGGTCAGGATTTTCACCCTTTATGTTCCTTGTATTCTTTTGGCTGCTGATGGGAGTGGCCTTCTGAAATCCCATCCGGGTTTTGACTGGTACTAAATGTTCCAGGAACAACCCTTTCCTAAAATGGATTTTGGGAATAGGAAAGTTATTGAGAGTAACTGGCCTTCATTTTTCAGCAAATATTCCTTTACATATTTAGGGCCAGATCTAAATTATCTCTCATTATATCAATGGGAGTCTTGCAATCCCCCGTGCGTCCTGTTTGTTGTAATGGCCTGAGGTGGGACAGGGTATCTTCCAAAGTTTGTCAAATAATGTTTTGCTCCTTACAATAGTTGATGGACTTATGTGGCTTTGCTAAACACGTTTTTAATGTGAACAGATTGTGGTCTAGTGTTTAGAAAAGGAATTGGGAGAAAGGACTCTTAGCTATGATATTAACTCATAGTGTAACCTGGGCATTTACTGCTCTGTTCACAATTTAGTCATTTGTAAAATGAATGTACTAATACTTACCTACCGCGGAGGGTATTGTAAGAAATTATGACTATTTATAAAGTACTTTGAGAATATTTGATATGTTCTGTTAATAATAATAATTAATAACTATCATCACATACTGCAATATAAAATTCTACTGAATTGGACTGATATTAAATGGGGATAACTAACACATTTCATGAACTGTTAAATTATTTTTGTCTAAACAATTTTATCTAGTGATAAAACTTCTGCTGTTTGTGAGATGGCATAATCTCAAAAACTACTTAATTGGGTTAGGAAATATAAGTAATTATGAATAAGGAAACTCCTGATGCTTTAACATACAGTTTCAAATGCAATTTACTTTGCTTTGTAAGGTTGAATCACACCGCTCATGCTAGATTTCTAGGTATACTGTTCATCACCTCTCACAGTATAAGAACAAACAATAATACAATAGAACCCGAATAAGGGAGAAATTTAAAGTACTAAAAGCTACATGTTACTTTGAGATATCTAGTGATTAAAGGGTTGCTGATGTCCGTACCTTCCACCAGGAGTCAGATATTTTGTATTTACCTATTGACCTTTCAATTGAGGGATCAAAGGTGAGTGGAAGGTTGCTCAGGGCATTAGTTGCATCTTTTAATCATTATGTTCCTTTTAGCTCACTATGGCATTATGTCCAGGCTGGACAGAGAGATTTGTAAATTCACACTGTGGAATGGGATAATCCTGAGTCTTATTCCTTTTGAGCACTGAGAGATGAAAAGTTGTTAGGGGTCAAGAGATTTACTCTAATCAGCTTTGGGCTTCTTTTTAGATTCTCCTCCACCCAACTTCAGACAAGTATTGCTAAAGAGTTTAAATACACTGATGCCTAACCACTTTTAGCAACACCCTCACAATTTCAACCTCCCTCATCTGGACAGTATTATTCACACTCCAGATAAGTTTGGAGTGCAGACAATAATCTAATCAACATACTTGTTTTGTTGAAACCTAAATTCTACATTGTATTTCACTTGTAAGGTTGATTGAAACTGAATAAAGATTCAGAATCAGTGTTGACCTCTGATTTGTGAACATTATTTGTTATCTTTTCCCTTTTGAAGACTGGACAAATGTCTAGGGTTCTGGATAGGCTTGTGTAGCCCACACTGGCATGGGTTCACTGCTCCAGTATCCGAGCTAAGTAGACTATAGCTAGCTTGGGTATGTCTACATGAGCTGCAGTCACACCCCATGACTGCAGTGTACACTTACCCTAACAGGCACAGCACTGAGCTCCTAGCCCAGGGAGAGGAGGGCTGCTACTCCAGAGGCTGGAGAGGCCCAGTCAAAACTTAGCTTCCTTGGATTACCCTAAAGAAACCAGCGTTGCCTACAGAGATTTTCACAGTGCTGTGTGCTGCCCACCCCACCAATATAACTCTGCATTGGGGTTTGGGAGGAAGATCCTCAAGAGACAACTTTTCAGCTGTCTTCTACAGTTCCTATACCAGGGAAATCTTCTCCTGGCCAGATATAGAGCTTTTTAGGGTGCTTTTATGCTGCTCTGGCTCTTTTATGTGGTGAATAGTGGCTGGAGTTGGGGGTTAAGGGTCTCATATTTCAAAATACATGTGACTATATAGATGTGAAAAACTTAAACAGCTACAAGCATTTCTCATAGAAACCACAAATGAAAATTCTTCATTGTACATAATTTGGAAGAGTGTGAATTTCATAATGATTTTTCTCCCATTGCCATCCTTGCTATACCGTCATATTAGAGACTACTTTGGTTTACTTTATTAAACAGTTTGAGAAAGTCAGACCAAAAAAGATCCTTCTTTTAAACAGTGGATACCAAGAGATAAATTAGAAAATCATGACTGCCTTGTGTAATGAAAGCCTAATTATAATTCCTCCTCCACCCCCCCGCATCTTTGGGGTATTTTGTTGTCAAACAGATCTTGTTCCATATTTCCACAGCTTTTGAAAATCTTTACATGAATTTAGTTATTGTCTTACATGAAGAGCAAATTCAAATAAGTTCTTTAAGGTTTTTTTAGTTTAGTCAGGGTATATTTATCATCTGTGTCTACTCTCTAGTATACTCTAGTTTCTTCCAGTTGTGAATTCCACAGGCCTACTACAAACTATATTGCCTTCCCATTACTACCCTCCTTGACCTCTAGGTAAGGAGAAAAAAAGGGCAGCATGGACTCCCGGGAGTTTGGTGGGTGAAGTTGAAAGGGAATATGGGAGGAAACTGTACTTAACTTACAAGTTTTGTACTTTTGTACTTTTTGTTTAAGAGTCATTGCAATTTTTTAAGCATTGCTTTCAAAACGAGGTGCATTTTTCACATTCTCTCTGCTGACATATCATTACCTTTATGCATCACAAATCGTGATGAAAGCTCTTCACTAGATGCTGTGTCCTTGGGACATATCAGTGAGGGATTTGAGGAAAAATGCTCTTTTTAACTAATGGTGTTTTAAAAAACACACATACACAATTGAACCCTACAGTAATGTTTCCTCACAGTGAAAGTGATAATGGAGGAAGTGTCACGGGGAAAAAAATGCAGAGATCTGAATTATCTAAAGATCTGAATTATCTATCCTATTGGTGTCAAACTCTCCACCTTTGATTAATTATTCTGGCCTCTGTGATAGATTAAGGTTCTGCAGAACTCAAGCTTTCATTTTAAGAAAAAATATATTTCTAGTCATATGGTTTCAAAGAAAACCTTTTGAAAGTGACTTGAAGTTCTGTCTTTCTAATCTTAGAGATGTCTATAGATTTACCCAATAATTCTGAAGTGTGCGTTACCCCCCATTCACTTTAATTACCTTTTAACTTTGAAAAATTAAATAATCATGTTTAATCATATCAAAATGAGTAAATAGTACAAGATTACTACAAATACATTTTTGGGGCTTTTAGGAAGAAGGCTCGGAATACTTTAGTTCCTATGGTCTTGGAATTCAGGTGATGAGATGGAAACCATGACAAAGTACAATTAAGAATGGAAAACAAGGGACAAACAGATGTGCTTGTTAAGGAGCTAAGTGTTAAATATTTTATGATGGAGCCATAATTAGTATCATGTTTTGTCAAATACCACTCCTCCCTTGCAATTTCCCAAGGATTCTGGATCATATCATTGCTCATTTTCATGATTATATTTATTAATTGATTTTCCACTAAATTGAAGGTGGTCCTTGGAAAGTATATTTTGAAGATACCCATTTGAAAGGAGAAAACACAGGAAGAAACATACAATTTTAGCTAAAATTTTAGAAAATGAATAGATTTTTGAGAACTAATCAGTCCAAATTCTTTGATGCTATCCTTGACTTGCTCCCGGTGGGAGAAGAGGGTTAGTGGTTGCACAACATCTGCTTGCTTATCTGTACTCCCAAAACAAAGCTCTAGCTAGCTGGTGCAGGGAGATAGGGGAGGTTCAGACTCCTCCTTACTCTCTTGCATAGGCATCTAGCCCTGATGTGTGGAATCTTTGCCCAAACCTGGAAATGGTCCCAACCCAAACTGTTTATAGGGTTCTAAAAAAATTTGGATAATGTTTTAAAAAGAAATATTTTATTTTAACGTGTTTCTGAACTTTTTTATTCCATCTAAATGCAGAAGCAGAGATTCTGAAATAGACTGAATATACCAGGGGAACAACTTTCTTTTTAAGCTAACTAGAATCTCTTGAGGAAATCTGTTCTTGTGATATTTTCAGTCCTATTTTGGAGATGCCAGATGGATTATTTGGATAAACATCCAGATTTTCTATCACTAATTTTGGTAACAAGCTAAGCAGTCACATCCTTTATAATACCTATTAAAATCCCAGATTCATAAATGTTATGGCCAGATGGGACCATTGTGAACATCTATCCTGACCTCCTCTTTAACACAGAGCACAGATTTCACCCAGTAATTCCTGCATTTGGTTCAATAACTGTTGGTTGAACTGGACCAAATCGCCTAAAAACAGATCTAGTCTTGATTTAAAGACTTCTAATGATGACAAAAAATACATAACTGGGTTATCTTTTTAATAGTTAATTACCCTGACTGCCAAACATTTGCATTTTATTTCAGTTTCAGCTTTGCTGACTTCAACTTCCAGCCATTAGATTTTCTAATATTTTGTCTACTGGATTAGAGGTATCTTCTATCAGTAGTCTTCTCTCCAGTGTAGGTAATTGTAGAACATCATCAAGTTGCCTTTTAGCCTTTTCTTTGACAAACTAAGTAGATGGAGTCTTTTGGTCTCTCTCATTGTGAGTATATAATCATTGACAATTCCAGTACAGATTTTTCATGACTATGTCAAGCAGATATGACTCAACACATTTTGACATATATTGGGTGAAATTGAAACTAGTATACTAAGTTTCAGAGTAACAGCCGTGTTAGTCTGTATCCGCAAAAAGAAGAACAGGAGTACTTGTGGCACCTTAGAGACTAACAAATNACATTGTTTAAAAATATTTAAGGAGAGTTATTTCACCCCACTACCAAGGGGTGAAATAAATTGCAGCAACAAAATCTAATGGAGAGAGCTAAACTACTGGCTCAGGAATTTGATTGGCTGAGAGAAATAGTAGCTGAGCCTATTTAAGAAAAAATATGTCAAAAAAGGACCTAGGGTGCTGATTTAATGTTTCTACAACCTTTTAAGTGCTAATGGAACACACATACTTTCCATGCAATTGCCCCATTAGAGAACTTGGGAATTAATTAGAATATTAATCCCTGGCTACCAATGCAAATGATAATTAAACTCAGTGGTATATGAGCATTGATATTTCAGTTTATAATTTAGTAGTTTTGGGTCTCTTTGCAAGTGTCTTCAATTCTTTTTAATCTTTATTGGTACAATACATGACCACTCTAATTCACTAATATTTATATTTTCATGCTTTCTAGGTGCAGCTGGCTTAACACCATTGCCAAGTGACAAGCTCCTTTTATAAGGAGCATTTAACAAAAGGACACTTTTCCTTTTCATGTATATTTCATTGGGAAAAAAACATTAAAGATAATTTCTAATTCAGTTAGGGCTACATCCAATGAAGTGCAAATACAATGAAAACAAGTATTCCATGTCCTGCTAACAATGGTAGTTTGTTTAATGTGGGTTTTCTTAATCAGTGTAAATACTTGTGAGCTCTGATCATGCTTGCCATTAAATGGTTATCACTGGTTCCTTCTTCCACCTTTCCTTCCCCGCTCCCTCCCCCAACCCCCATTCATTCCACAATAGCTATTAGGGACCTGTAAAGTACTTTTTTAAACCAACATGCTGGATGGTTTTGTGAAACATAATAGATCCATGTGCACAGTGATTGACCAGGCTGGGCTTAGCAACCTGTGTTTCTCATTTGATCCCTTCCTTTTGTCCAACATACCTTTACAGTTGTGGCAAACTATGGATGAACAGTTATAGCTGTTACTAATAGCCAGTTTCACGGAGATTGCTTCACAGAGATGGTGGCAATTGTTATTACTGCAGAAGTAATTACCTTTGCCATGGACAACTTATTATCTGTCAGATATCTGTGGACTGGAAGTAAAGTACAGGGTTGGAAATGATTAAAGTGAAAACAGAGCGAGAGCTTAGAAAAATACTGAAGTTAGATCACTGATATCTAGGAAGATTCTTTGTTTAGTGCTTTGCTCCCTCTTCTGTCTCAATCTATTTTATGGGTAGCTGCTTTACTATGTGAATATGTGTATACAGGACAGATCTATTCAACCATGTCAGCCTTTATTATTTGTATTTATTTATTTGATAGTGCTTCCAATGTGTGAGGTGCTTTCCAGACATGAAAGAAGGCGTAGTCCCTGCCCTGAAGAACTTGCAGTCTAAAAGACAAACAAGCTGATAGCATTTGGAGTAATAATAACATATCATTAAAGTGGTCAATGCAGGGGTTGGTCATGTCAGTAAACACAGAGCCAGATTCCCTGGTGCAGCACTGTCTCATTGCACAGCAGCTCTGGTGGAATCTAGCCTTACAGTAGCTGAGGGGTGGGGAAAAATCACCCCAAATTAAGAGTTCTTATATCATTTGCTCTGTCTGCTGCCACTGTAGCAGAGAGAAAGCCCCATGGCCAATCCTGGACTGTGGTTTTGGCCTTCCAATTGCTCTAATTTGGCACAGGAACACTGCCCATTCACAGAGCAGCCTCAGGGATCAGGGGAGTACAAAGGTGTCTTGGTGAGTTACGTAGATTATTTCCAAGAACCCACAGTCTACCCATTATTAGCCAGTTAGTTTCTTATAGTTATCCTGGATCTGTAGGAGGGATTTGTATGCAGTGAAGATATGGACCAGCTCAGAAAGGGTGTTTTATACACAGGGGGACAGTACAGAAAACAGCATAAATTGTTTGTTAGAGAAGCAAATAAAGCAAATAAACAGGGAACAAGGCTAGCACTGTGGCATAACAGATAAAGTGTGGGATTCATGTCTCTGCATGAGATGTATCTTTGTGTTTGGGGGATTAGCAAAGAGAGCACATAAATATAGATTCCTCTAATCATTACTCATGGGAGTACTTATTTACACATGTAAATACTCCCACTGAAGTTAAGGAGCCTACATGAATAAGAGTGCAAGATCAAGTCTTTAATGTAGGCATTCCACCTGTAATATATCCTGCTTTGTCTCAATACCGCAGCCCATAAACCATGGTGTGTTGTTCTATCACTGATGAAAATCCTTTAAATCACATTGGGATAGTAGGATAAAACTAGGCTTTGTCTTTCCTTGTTATTTGTCTATAATTAAATGCAGTGGTGTTTGCGCCGTTAGTCCTCTTAGCTTTATAATGATGGGTTGTTGGTGCCTGTTTTTTTCTATATACATTTGTATGAGACTTTTTTTTAATGGATATGTTTAAAGACACTTTAAAATACATCCAAGTTATTCATCCAAGTCCCAAATACATATATAAAAATTTAATCCCTCCCTGGTCTCAAGATTTCTTCAGATCCTTTTAAAAATAGTGATGATTGCCTTGACAGATTCTAGTAGCTTTTGTGCAGCCATTATCCTCTAGTGTGTAAATCCTCCTCAGTTCACAGATTATTGATCTGAACAACACTACACAGTGCCTCTGGGTCCATTATAGTCTAGTGTGTTGATGCAGCTGCCACACAAGGGCATGAAGTCCACCTGCTAACAATCTTTACAGAGCATTGCTGTAGGAAAACAGTTACTTAGCCTCACAGAGAAGATGCTTCTCTCAATTAAATAACTAGACCCTTATTATTACTTTCCCCTGTCATACCCAGAAGGCTTTGCCTTATGTTAGAGACTGATGAAGCATACAGTATGGGGTTTTGGAAGTTAGAACTTAAAAATAAATTTCAATGGACTTAATTTTTCTCAAGCACATGTAAAAGTTTCATGGAAGAAATAATTCTTCCCAGGATTCAGCATTCCAGGTTAATTTTTATATGCAGATGACAACCAGTTCCACATTTCAGCTCCCAAGTTTTTCAATCCCAAATTGAACGCTCTGATATAGAGCAGTGGTTCCCAACCAGGGATCCGGGGAGCCTCAGAAAGAAAAAGGTTGAGAACCCCTGTGGCAGAGAATGCCCTCGCTAGAGAACATCATCTTAGACTCAAGCTGAAAAGTCCTGTTGATTGATTGTATCTGTTACAGTGGATTGTGTGACTAAATAGCTATGTTTTTTCATAGTATAAAATTCTATGAGGTAGGCTGGAAGGGACCTCAAATGCTCATCTAGGGTCCGGGGCCCCCTGTGGGGCTGGGAGCAGGTTTCACAGGATCCTCGAAGCATGGCTAGTGTTAGACTAGCTGGGGCCCAGAGCAGAAAGCCAAAGCCCCACCACATGGGGTTGAAGTCCAGGGCCCTGAGCCCTGCCACGAGGGGCTGAAGCCAAAGCCTGACCAATGTAGCTTCATGGGGGCCCCTGTCGTTAGGGCAGGGCAATTGTCTGGGGTCCCATGCCCTAACGACAGCCCTGGCTTTTATATGTAGAAAAATAGTTACTGTGGCACAGGTGGACCATGGAGTTTTTATAGCGTGGAGGGGGAGGGGGCTCAGAAAGAAAAAGGTTGACAACCCCTGACATAGAGGAACACAAAATGCTATAGAGATGTGATCATAATTGTTAAGCATTTGGTGGGCAGAATGGAAAGCAAGGAGAGGAGCAGACACTACCCTTTAGTATGCTTTTGAATTCTGAGTTTGCTAGGAAAGTTGAATTTATGCCTAAATTCTTAGGGCAAGCACCTAAACAGGGATAACAGGATTACAACAATTAGCTCTTAAAAACATCCACCTGCTATATTATGTACAATCTTTGTAATAAATAGCTTAATTTTGGTACCAAGCTATGCAGCCACCACCTTCATTATACCTAACAAAATCCTAGATTTATAAATGCAGAATAGCAACAAAAAGGTTTGTCTGTCTTCTTTTGGGGAAGTCGGTAGCATGGCAATTGTGATTCTGAGAGAGAACGGGTTGTTTGAAATGTTTGTGATGCACAGGAGTCCTGCTTGCCATGGAGAAGATCAGTTATAGATGTGACTAGAGTGCTCAGCACCTTACAGGATCCACCTGTACATGTTGGGAATTAGAAAAACCAGTATGATGAATGGCAACATTACCCCTGCAGTGATGCATGCCCCAACCTAATACCCCACTTAGCTACCAAACCTTAGGACAAACAGACCACATAAGCCTTCTGTTTCCCCAGTTTGGCTCCCTGCTTTTTAAACTCCCCTGTGTCCTTGGAAAGCCCCTGCTCCTCCCCATAGAGTAAACCTTGATTTAGCAGGGCTGGATAGGACTCTCTCTTTGGAATCTATCAACATTGCTATACATGGCATAGGAATAAGGCCAAGTGGGTGACAAGTTAAACCAAATTGCTGCAGTTCTACTCCTCTGCCACACTGGCTAAAATCCCTGAGGATATTCTACCAGTTTTGGAGAAGACTGCTATGATTTTGGTAACATTCCTGCACATTTTCAGCTCCACATTGTATTTCCTCCAGTGCATACTACAGGGTTTGTTGCTGTTGACGTGGCATTTGACAGTTCTTTTTAATGATATGTTTGGTCCTCTCCCTTTATTCCCTCTTGGGTCATATAGGAAGCAGAGCTCTTAAGGAGCTTGCACGGTCTCCTGTTTGTTCTGTTATTTAGGGTTGGATCCCTGATTGCAGAGCACCTTTTAGTTTTATAGTCAGTCCTGCTTGGAGACCCCTTTTCTGAAGTGAACCCAGATACAAAGACATGATATAAATGGATTGTGAGTGGCATTTAGCTATCTTCTGTCTCTCCCTTTCTTTAAATGACTGCAGGGTTCTGTCTTTCCAATACTTCCACAGTCCTGAATTTTGGTGGTAGTCAGCATTCCACTAAGCTTTACACCTCACCTCTTTAGTTTATTTTTCTTTTTTTGATAAACCATTTGTTCAGTGCTCCTTAGAACAGTCTGGCCTTTTCACATTTCTCTCCTGGTAACTTGGCTAGTGATAGTGGAAAACCAAAATGTTTAGCTTTGTTCTCCTTTGCTTTTTATCAACAACTGGTCCTAATCCTGCCAACGGTTACGTGTAACCCTTTACATACATATGCATTATCGTTTAATTTAGTGAGACTCCTCCCTGTGTGTGAAGTTATTCACATGAATACATTTTTGGCAGGATCAGGATCTTAGTTTGGGAAAACAATGGGGGTTTGTTGGTTTGTTTTAGTTTCATGTCTGTCTCTGTTTCTGGACCAGGGATGTGCTAAAGGGACCATCTTCTAGCCAAAGCATTTCAGGAACTGATCTGAAATGAAAATATGAAGCATGAAAATGGATCCTGTGAAATGAGTTCTATAATGCTCAGGCTTTACAATAGCAAAGCTATATTTCAGTTATGCCAGAAATAATACACAAAAGGACAGCACCGCCCCATTGAACTAGCTTGCACAAAGTCCACTAAAAGGCAAAACTGTAAAGTTAAAGGCTTTTTCTCTCTTTCTTTTTAAATTGGGACTGCTAAACTAAGCTCAACTTTGCAGTTAAAATGAAATGGCTTAATCCTACACCACATGAAAGGAAAATGTCAGCAATTAAGTCAGATGAGAAAGCTTTGTTCGTGAAGGAATGCATGGCTGGAACTTGCCCTCAAAGGCTTTACAAGGAAAACAGTCATTTATTTAGGCCATCTCTTCACAAAACACAAAAGAAATAAACTGATAATGGATTGGCCCTTCAGGGGGACCAAAGACTTTTTTAAAAAAATGCTGTGGACCACCCTCCTCCTCCTAAGTATCAAACTGTCTCAGATGTAACCTTCCAGTAACCTTGCTAGAAGGCACTACAGTGTGATTCACTAGGTTACCCCTATTCTTTTCTTTTCAGGCTCCTGCTCAGATGGCTATTGGGAATGTCAGAACGGCAAGTGTTACAGACCAGAACAAAGCTGCGATTTTGTAGATGATTGTGGGGATAATACCGATGAGAATGAATGCGGTACTTCCTGCACATTTGAGAAAGGCAGATGTGGCTGGCAAAATTCCCTAGCTGACAACTTTGACTGGGTTCTGGGAGTCGGCTCGCCTCAAAGTCTCAGACCTCCCAGGGACCACACACTTGGAAATGGAATTGGTATGTTATCAGTTCACAAACAAGGATATAATCCTATTCATTAAGCTTCTCATGTGTTCCCCGTGAGACAACAGAAGGGTTCTAAATATCTAATTAGGGTGTCTTTATTAATAAATGAAACATATAATTGGTTATCAAAACATAATAGTAATTACTGTTCTACAATGCCTGTAGGTCAGAAAACTTTGATTCTCAGTTGCCCTTTCTCTAAATAACACTGCATGTGATGAGCAAGTCATTATTTTACTTGACAAGAGAGTGACATTTGATCTGGACACAGATTTTAAGGATGAGTTAACTAGGCTGAGAGAGCCATTAGGATCCACTCCACCAGAGTCAGATCTCATATCCAGAAAGCTCTCGTTCATGTCAGGCACATAATGCTGGAACATTCAGAACTTTGTTCTGTACTGACAGTGGTCCGTTGGTACTATTAGAATATACTGTTGAGAAGGGGTGGAATTATCTAATATATTGAAGAGATTTTCAAAAATGCAATTAGGATCTCAGCTCTTATTGAAAGTTAGTTGGAGCAGAGCCCATATATGCCCTCATGCCTTAGAGAAATCTCTCTCTAAACTGTTAAATCATCTCTAAAGAGTGTGTGCTAAGCAGGGAGGAACAAAGCTGTTTGGGGAAATAACTGCCACAAAATTCCAGCCTGAACTATAGCCAGTGTGACTGCAGCTCTCACCACATCTTCCAGAAAACCTTCCATAAGCTCTCATGTCTCCCTGCTTTTGCTCAAGAACACCCAAGCACATATTCTTTCCCAATATCCATTGAGCAGACTTTAGCTTCACCTCCTACCTTTGAAGTTCCCATTACCGAGCCACAGAGCTTCCCTTAGGTAAACCCCAAAATGATCCTGAATTCAAATCTTCCACCTTCTAGAGTGCACAGAGGTCATGAGACTTGAATTCAGCAGTTGCCAGAAGGAATCACTAGGTTGGATTATGTGAAGGACTATAGGAGGAATATGTATTGAATACAAGAAGGCCTGAGTTTACTGGATGATTGTAGGTAGAAAAGGAGGTAGGGGCTTGTGGAAGCTTGTATGAATGTTATAATTACATGAAACTATTTGTACATCTAGTGCCAAAAATTAGACATGGTCTAAGTGGCCTACCCTCCGCTGATGACATAAGTAGGAAGCGGTGCAGAAGAAATGGAGTGGGCCAGAGAATTTGTTCTGCTCTTTCTTTTGGCTTTTTAAAACTTATAAGAACAGCCATACAGGGTCAGACCAAAGGTCCATCTAGCCCAGCATCCTGTCTTCCAACAGTGGCCAATGCCCGGTGCCCCCAAACAGAGGCTAGGGACATCATCCCGGGCAAAACATGTTGCTGGTGTTCAATTTTTAACATCTGCCTGATCTCCTATAGAAATAAATATTTTTCCCATCATAATATTATGGCAAACATCTATAATGCAAGTGAGCCTCAGAAAAGTTGAAGTCAGTTCTAAATGATGAAGCCACCTCACTCAAATGGATTTGTATCCCTAATTCAAATATAAAATGAAATATTTTATGCAGTTATAAATTGATCAACAATGTCCTGTTTATGCTATGATTACGTTTATTTGAATTCCAACTATATTGTTAGCATCGTAGCAAAAAAAAGATTGAATTTGAAATCTTGCTGTGTTCATTATGCTTTGTGATTGAAATATCTATCTGATTGGTTTTCATCATGAGAAAGAAATGCAGAACTCAAGTGCCACCTCATCTCCTGAAATGTTATTTAAGTATCAGTATTTATTTGGGATCTTTTAGGGACTTAATTTGAAATGCAGGATAATACTTTTGTACTGAGGAATACAGATGGTCTGAACCAGTCTGATTCAGTATGGATACCTATAGATCCACACAGATGCAAAGGACTTGAGATTGGTTGGCCCCTTTGCCTACCAAAGCTAGCTTTGAGCTGGTATTACCTACTATTTGGAGACCATAGAAGACTCACCCTCAGATTTATCAGTGTTGCATGATGTGATATGCTTACAGAATTGCCATCTGTTAGAAATGGTTCCTTCAGGAATTATGATCTTGCCAGTAGCTATTCTACTTTAAAATGAGACAACTACTGGCAGCCCACAGATAAAGCTCAATAAAGAGATATGGAGCCAGATTCTTGGCCAGCCTGAGAGCTAGCAGAAGGGTTTATGCCTGCTTATTCTGGTAGAAATGACACTGGAGGGCAAGATTGCTGCATTGGAAAACATCTGTAACTCTGCTATTTAAAAAGAAGAACAGGAGTACTTGTGGCACCTTAGAGACTAACAAATTTATTAGAGCATAAGTTTTCGTGGACTACAGCCCACTTCTTCGGATGCATATAGAATGGAACATATATTGAGGAGATATATATACACACAGACAGAGAGCATAAATAGGTGGGACTTGTCTTACCAACTCTGAGAGGCCAATTAATTAAGAGAAAAAAAACTTTTGAAGCTAGCCTGACAAAGGAGGTGCTGTCGTCATCATGAATAAATTGGAATATGACCAGGAGGCTGCTAGACAGCTCTCTAACACCACATTCTACAGGCCATTATCCTCTGATCCCACTGAGGATTACCTAATCAGGAATCAAAATACTCAAAAACCAGTGGGAGAACACTTTAACCTGTCTGGTAATTCAGTGACAGACCTGCGGGTGGCTATATTACAACAGAAAAACTTCAAAAACAGACTCCAACGAGAGACTGCTGAGCTAGAATTGATATGCAAACTAGACACAATCAACTCCGGTTTGAATAAGGACTGGGAATGGCTGAGCCATTACAAACATTGAATCTATCTCCCCTTGTAAGTATTCTCACACTTCTTAACTGTCTGTACTGGGCTAGCTTGATTATCACTTCAAAAGTTTTTTTTCTCTTAATTAATTGGCCTCTCAGAGTTGGTAAGACAACTCCCACCTGTTTATGCTCTCTGTCTGTGTGTATATATATCTCCTCAATATATGTTCCATTCTATATGCATCCGAAGAAGTGGGCTGTAGTCCACAAAAGCTTATGCTCTAATAAATTTGTTAGTCTCTAAGGTGCCACAAGTACTCCTGTTCTTCTTTTTGTGGATACAGACTAACACAGCTGCTACTCTGAAATCTGCTATTTAACATGGCCTGAAAAGCACATAGTGCTCTTGGAAAAGAGGATGTGGCCAGGATGGCTAAAAAACGTGTCAGTTCCCCATTTCTCCTTAGAGACTGCTTCCAGCAGAATTTCTGTGTAGCCCCAGTGAAAAGTTAACTTGTTCCCACCGACTTCCTAGTGTAACATGGGCAGAGGAAAAAGCACAGCACATCTCCCACTCTTATTTGCGTGCAATGGATTTGGCTGATACAGGGTGTGCATTAGGGGGTATACTTTACATTCTCTGCATTAGTTCTGCTGAGTTTTTAAAGACTCAAATAGTTCTTCATAACATGTAACTCTTGATTCTAGGAGCATTCCTATATCTTGAAGCTACACCAATAGGCCTAAGAGGTGAAAAAGCCCATGTGAAGAGCTCCAGGTGGAAAGAGTCGGGCACAGCTTGTATGATGAGTTTTTGGTACTACGAGTCCTCAAAAGCCACAGGACACATTCAGGTTCTCATAAAGGTAATGATCAAATAATCTTTCTTTTCTATTTGAATATGCTGATACTTATACTGTTTGTAAGAATGTGTGGTTCCAGCTGAGAATGATTCTACACACCTTCCACTGGCTCAGCTGGTGAGAGGCTTCTCTTCAGTTCTTCTGTTGTTTGTGGATCAATGGGGACTCACTGTCCATGACTCCCAGACCCAGTTTGTCCCAGCATTGTGCCTTTCATCCAGAACCATACACTGTATGCTAATCTCTTTAACATGCTTCACAAAACCACTCTTCTGACCCAAAATGTCTCCCCTAAAAAGCCATAGAGAATGTTTAGAAACCCTCTCCCCACTACTATGAAAGCCACATAAATAGAATTTACCTCTTACACCAAAAGGTCTCAATAATTCATTAAACAGGTCTCCCTCTCTTTCACTTTGCCTCTGAGTTCACTGTCCCTAATGCTGCTTTTCTTTTGATATATCAAACCTCTGTCGTCTTTGATACTTTCCATGTCAGAGCAATTTTAACTTTTTATTTGATTCCCTTTTCGTTGATAGCCATGGGTAGCCTTGTGGATCTGATGTGTTGACATCCATGAATAGAATGCATTCAGCAGCCAGCACAAAGAAAGAGAAAATGTAAAAAGTATGCCTTGGTTGGCATATTTCTTTCTATTTACACATATGCAAGCACATGCGCATGCACGCACACACACACAAAATAAACAATGACTTTAGTTTTAGAAATGGCATTTATTTTCACAAGTTGGGGGATGGTGTCATAACACATAAGTGCTGCAACCAAAAGTTTATTGAATAAAAGTCATCCAATAACAAATAAAGACTGATGCCCTTCCTGCAGCTTGCTGTTATATTTATTGCTATGGAAGAGATGTATTAAAGCGAAAACGCAAGTTGACAGCCAAAATGCTGATTATAAACAAAATATAGAAAAATATCTTTGCTGCTATATAAACACATATTTCAACTCTTTGTAGATTATAAGCCACTAAAAGTATTTCACTACTATGAATCCATGTAGTTCTACTTATAAGTGCAATCACAAATCACCCCATGTGTGAGTGTATGCGCACATGCAGTATATTAGTAATAAAAATACAATTATAAATCAATTGTGCCATATATTTGCCATCTAGCTGTTACGATCTCTACCTGCAGTATGCCTAATAAAGATCAGGACAGAATTCATTTTGGGGAACTTCATGACAACTCTGATTTCCAATGAACATGTTATCTTAACTCTTTATTTTAAATTACATCCTGCCTTTGAAAATAATCTACAGCAAATTCTTTCCCTGATAACCTGCGTATTATACGAATGATTCAAATCCCTGAAAGTTAAAACACTTCAGTGGTCTTTAACATCTGGACATATGACCCTGAGTAAGTCTGTCTGAACTAAACAAAACAAGGGGCCTTTGGCAGTCATTAGCAGATTTTTTTTTCTTGGATTAGTCCAAACACATACAAGTAAGAGGTGACTGATCTTCAACTAGCTGTTTAGTTTAATGGATCATGAGATACATTTATGCAGCTATTTTCCAGAAGAGATCTAATCCATAAATCAAACAGCTAGGTGAAGACTGTAATTTCGATTATTGATGTGTTTCTAAAATTACTCTTCAATGGTAATCCAGTCATAGATAAAGGCAGAAAGATCCTGGTGTTTAGAATAAATGAAGTACAATGGCAAACACTTATTTGAAGTCAGTGTTTGCTTTGTGTTCTAATCTTTTTAAGTGATTCAAAGATATGATCTGTGACACCTAAATACTATAGTGATTAGCAACTTAGAAATGCTTAATAATTAATATTCTTATGTACAAATGACTAACCTGGGTGACAAGTAAATAAGGAATTGTATTCAGTATATACCCACCGTGATATCAATATTGATTCCCTAAAGTAACTATAACTATAAATACACTACTGTATGGAGGATTTTGCTAGAAGTGCAGATGGCTATTTATTATATGTATATCCCACTTTGATTACGTAGAATGCATTCAAGGGGAAAAACAAAAGCAGATTCTTCTACTGATCTTCCAGTGGCCCCAATCCTGCTAAGTGACCTATGCAGGTGGACTCTGCAGGATTGGAGCCAAAGAGGTTTTTCTTTTGAAATAACACAACATTCTGCAATTTTCTCTTTAAATACTGTGATACAGCATGGCCAGAGGGCAGCCGGAGAGGGTTAGAAGGGAGCCTTATTCCCTGTAGCGGGAAGAAAGTGTGCTATAGATTAATTAGAGCACCTGAAGCTAATTAGAGCACCTGAAGTCTGTCACTTGATAAAAAAAAAACCCTGCTTCAATCAGACAGGGGAAGGAGTTGGAGCAGAGAAGAGTTTGGAGGGAAGCAGAGGGAAGTTTGGAGAAGTGCTGTGGTGGGCTAAGAAGACCAAGACCTTAGGTAAATGGACACCTGGCTTGTGCAGAGGGAGGGCAGGAAGCCCTCCACAAGCTGAAGGGCAGGAGAGGGAAGTAGCCCAGGGGAAGGAACTGCTAGTTCAAGTGGTTTATTGCTATCCTTAGGGCCCCTGGGCTAGGACCCAGAGTAGAGGGCGGGCCCGGGTCCCTCCCTCTCCACTCCCCTCCTCTAGGACACTAGTGGGGCAGTTAATATCCCAGTTCAGGGGCAAGAAACAGTGCCCTGAACACACACCCCCAAGAAGAGAAAGCATGAGACCCATCATAGTAGTGCCGGCAATTTGCCACAATACTGAACACTTGATTTTTGTTCTACCTCTTTTCTTGTGACTGAGCAGCTGGTGCTCATTAAAGAGATGTAATGTATACAAATTAAATGACTACTTTAACAGTAGGTGGAGAGAGTTGGTAAATGTTGTTGTGTTCATTGTTTTTAGAGTTTGAAATGCAATTATTTTACATTTGAGCTCAGAAACAGAAGGAAGGTCAGCCTTACCCACATGAAAGAAACAGCACTTTGGGGGAGTTCTTAGATGTTCTTTACCTGAAGTGCTCTACTTATGTTTGAAGCATGCTGTCTTTCTTAAAGGTATTTTTACTATCACTGTTACCTTAAGCCATATACTAGTATAAAATATCTGATTTGATTTAGCCACACAATTGCTTTTGAAACCATCCCAGGACTATTTAAAATGAGTTTGGAGTCCATGAAACCAACCTCATTTGCTCTAGGGTTTTTTAAAGGAAGTAACCGTACTTTGAAGAACTAACTAGGAAATTTACCCCTCTTCCAACTGAATAAAGGGATAATTAAAGTTCTCTTTAACTTGAACAGATTATCCTTACCAAATAGTTCTCTCTGTCTCACACTCTCTCTCACACACACCCCGCCACAGTACTTAAGGAAATATCCTTTCTATAGAGCTTTTTGCATCATCCCCTATAATGTAATACAGATTTATATCCTTGCTATGGAATTCTTTAGAATGGTTCAAAAACCTATACAAAAATCCCTTTTTCTACGTTTTAGAGTAATTTCTGTAGTAACCATTTGGTTTCAAAACTATCCAATTAAGTCATTCTCTCCCTTACCTCCCTTTTTTAAATTAAACTAATGTAAACCATATAGTCATTGCATAAATGCTTGTAGGCTATTTTTAAACCATCCCACCCTTCTATGAGCTGCTGTCTTTTTTCATAATTAATGGCTGCATAATGTGAGCAAGTTAAAGACAGTCTGAGTGACATAAATTTGAGTGAGAACATTACTAGCCCAGTTCTCTGTCCTATAACAAAGTCATGTATTAGAAATGGACAAAGAAGGGAAAAAAATCACATTGTGGCTGGAGTCTCCCAATTCTTCTACAGGATATTAGTCTTGTCCTTCCATTGCTTTGCATATACAAATCCCAACAGCAATGCTGTAGTTTGAATTTCTACTTAGCAGTATCCAGTCTCACATAAGGACTGAAGTCTGATCAGCCAGTACATTGTCTATGAGAAGACATAGAGGAGTTCCCCATTTTGTTTCAATCTATTTTAAGTACTGGGCTAGAGGAGTTATTCCTGATTCAGTGGCATTAGCCCCAGACTTATGTTAGTGTGAGAGCAGATCAAGCCTATAGTATCCTTGTGATATGTATAGATGATTTATGTTAGCATTAATAGGGGTTATGAACCTTCAGGAAAAGAAGCATATTATTTGTTATATTCCTAAAGTATTATCGTAGATAATGAGTTCAACATCACATCTGCTGTGGGACTTCTTCATAGAGAACATTGTATTGCTGTCAAGCATAATGAGACTTGTTGTTGGGACTTACAGTTAAGGGTGTTGCAGAAAATTTCTGTGAAAATGTATTTGAATATATGGGGTTTTGGTTTAATGCTCATATTATTATTAACATAAATCTGTGTAGAATAAGAATTATCTCATTGAAATGACACTGATGGGCAGTTCAACTAGTTTTAGAAATACTCTGTGCTGCAAATCAAAATCCTCACCACTTATGCAAATGAAAGACATTGACATTATAGCTGTGTTTGAAGACTGCATTATCCACCTTGCCATCCATCTAATTTGAGACTGTGAAGTGTTCAGCTGCAGTGCAGCAACCACAACATGCAAATAGATTATTTCCAGGCTGAATATGAGTGCTACTAATCAGAACAACACTATTGCTTTAAGACATGTCTAAAATGATCTGTGTATGGTTGCAGTAGAATAGGATTAAATGTAAGAGAAACTGACATTCTGAGACTAAAGTGTAGGAAGAAAACTGAAAAATCCCACGTCCAATTTTTTGTACTGCTTTCCCACTCAACACCCAAATATTGATTTATTTTAAAACATGGAGAGCATGGGTTCTCTGTTATTATGTAATACATTTACAACAGAGCTAGAGAAGCCATTTTCAAATTGAAGAAAAACCCAACAATTTTATCTCTGCTTATTTTTGAATAACTGTTTCCAATACTGTTTAAGTTGTCTTTGCCATAGGAAGAAAAAAAATTGTGCATCACAATGGAAGAGAAACTACAAATCAAAGGGTCATGTCATTTGCTGCAATGAGTTTTCAGATGCCAATCTTAATTGCATTGAGTATTAACATAATGTAGTTTAAAGGTTAATTTAGGGTCTGAGCAAGGCTTTTTGGGCCTCTTCAATGAGTTTGGATCAGTTCCCTTAGAGCAATAGAGAAATGTGCAAGGAAGATAAATAGCCATTAGCAGCTACCTCCATTTACTATGACAAAGCCAATATGCACAGGAGCTCATTAGGAATTTCCCGTGGACCTTATTCTGGAACTTGTCATAGGGAATTTATTCCATCCAGTAAATGAGCAAAGACATAATGACATTTAGAAGGACAAGACATCCAAGCCAGCTCATGGCAGCCTAAATAGAGAAAATTCCATAGATAGTTCCACAGCTACGAACTAGCCAACCCATTGGATTAGTCAGGCATAGGGCCAGCTGTACCCAACAGCCAGAGTCCTGCAGCGGCTAATGGATTAATATATTGCAGAACTTGTTGCCTGGGTACTGCCGCTTATTATCAAGTGTCATAAACTATCACAGATGTTGATTTTTCAGCTATAAGGAGGAAGGGAGGAGAAAAGAAAAAATATAGAAATGTGCAGCTTAGCTGGCTCTGCAGCCCAAGGTCTAGATGACCTGTGGCCATCCTGAAATTCCCTGGTCATTTTTAGTGGAATTAAGTGTACAAAAAATGTCTCCATAGTGAGATTTGAAGAGGGAAATCCGAAGGACGGGGGTGTGGCAGATGCCAGCTTATTTATTTTGGACTCCTGTGTTTTTAGGTTTTGTAGAACTTAAACTTAAAAACGAAATTTTCACAAATCAGTATCACTGGCCCCCATTTACTTGAGCTGCTTCCCATGAAAGTATGCAGTTTGAGGAAACTACTTATTGGTGCTTAGGAGCTTAGAAATAGCCTATATCATCACACTGACGCTCATTTCTGGCTGTATAGAAAATGATCAAATCCTTATGTCATCATGGGTTCTTTTCTAACAGTGTATCTGAGCCCTGTGGAGTTGCAGGATAAAAGTACATTTTCAAAGAGTAACATAAGGTTTTTACTGATTTGATTTTAATGGGAGTTGTGTAATCAGACAAGTTGAAAGTCTGTGGATAAGGATTTTTAGTCCCTCTTCTGAGATACAAGCAATCTTCCCAAATAGATGCCTAAAAAAATCTGGTACACAAATGCAAAAATTTGCCAGCAACTCTTTTTATGGCTAGGTTCAGTAGGTTACATTTTTACCTTGTTTTTCTCTCAACACTTTAATATTCTGATCATCTCAAATCTGTGTATAGTACTTTTGCTTCATTAGTTCTTTAAAATATTTTTGACCAAAAAATCTCCTTTTGTTTTTCATTTTATATTCAGGAGAGTCTGGTTAAACATAACACAGGTAAGGGCCAGATTCTGTCACTCTTATTTATAGTGAGTTGCACAAACTCCCCAAAGGCCAAATTTTCAACCCTCTATTCCCATTGGTGAATCAAAAGTCCTATTTAAATCAATCAAATACCTTATACAAGTAACCACTCACTGTTGGGAGTAAGGGGTTGACAATCTGGTAACCCTGGTAACCTAAATTGAAATCATTGGAGCTACTTGCAAAGTAAGAACTACTCAACTTGAGTAAGGGTGGCAGATTCTGACTCTAATAGGGGTTTCCGTATTGAATTCATGGGCAAGAAAATGCCCCCTAACTAATCAAATGTACTGACTGACCACAGTTTCCAAAACCACATGCAGCTAGCTCGCTTTGCACTTAGTGGGCACTAACTTAAATGGAGTCATACCAGTGATAAAGTTGACACAATGATTCCAGCACTTTATGAGCAGATCTCCTAGAAAATTGTGATTGAATCAATGAGTAGTAAATATAAAGATAAGCCAGTGATAATGGGGAAACGTTATATCCTTCCAAATTAGTTTTTATAACAGGAGAAGAAAAAGCTATGTGAGATTCTGAGCAGGACTGTTATTTACTGTATTACATTTTCTCTGATGAATAAGTTAGAAAATTATTTTAGTCTTCCTACTGATAAATTACTGTAAGGTATATCCCAGGGCTGAATCAAGCCCCCTTCTTTGGAAATGGAATGAGTTTTAATAATATTGTGTTCTTAAATTGCAGCCAAATTTAAACGTTCATTCAAAACAGTTTGGTGACCTGGAATAATAAATCTTGCAAGTGCAGGACAAAGCAAATTGCTATTTTTTTTAGCCAAAGCCTGGAAGGGTCACTACTACACTTTGAAATCTTGTTTGTGAAGACAAAATAGGAAGAAACTGATTGAGCAGAGGATTTTATCACTTAAATACCCATGTGTGTTTTGTGAGAAACAAACAACATCAGAAAAAATTGTGTGTAACTGAATTATTCATCCTTTTGACCTGAGTTCCTTAAGAACTTGGCCCTTTTTTCTTCTTCTTCTTCTTTTGTCCTGAGGAGGCCATTAGGGGTAGGCATCAGCATTGAGATTCCATCTCCAAAATCCACTTGGTCTTCATTGCATGATACTTCAGCTCTGTAATTCTGAGTCCCTGGACTTGATTTACTCCATCTTAGGGGACTTGTAGAGTCACCCTTGAGGAAATCTGTGTTGTCTGCTTGGCCATTCTTTATCCCAGTAGTTTTGTCATGGAAAGGTAGTATTAAATTGTGTTTCGGACTCTATGGCTGGTGGAGCTTTCTCAAGACAGACTTGCTTTGCACAGCACATTTTTGGGGTACACTTACAGCTAGTGGGGGTAGCAGCTCTGAAGCCCACTGACAGAAGCTGGTATATCCCAGGGCTGAATCAAGCCCCCTTCTTTGGAAATGGAATGAGTTTTAATATTCTAAAAGATAATATGTGTAATAGAATCTGACACTTATTGAAGAAATGAATATATTGTAGAGGCTGTCTCATGCTGACCAGATGTAAGTCCTAGCACACTATCTAATTGCTCCAGACAGGCATCCCAGTTTGCAAAAAATGAAAATGTCTGTTGCCAGGGATTCCAATTAAGCTCAGCAAGAGTGTAAGAAGCTGACAGGTCTCCTTCCCTACTTCTTGTTTTCCTTTCTAGCCCCTTTCCAATTCCCTTCTGATCATGTTCTCAGATAATCTCATCCCACTATTGAAAATTGACTGAAATGAGCAGATGATACATTAGCAAACCTCAGTTAGTGCTAAGGTAGCACTGAAGCCCATGACATTAAACAGTTTACCAATTTTATCTATATGTATGCAGAGTCAGAATGAGCTCTACCCTGACATCTGGTGGTGAGTTGTGGAAAAGGACTTCAGGGGCTGATCTCGTTTGCATGGGCACATCCACCCCGCCTAGCATGAAGGCCATTTGCTCAAATGGTCACTTTGGCTGCTTTGGGACCCCTAGTCTCTTTGTTATTGGGGCAGAAGTAATAAAGTGTTACCCTGATTATGGAATCAAGGACAGTAGAACTGTACTTGGCATTTTATGACGGAGGGACTCGCCCTCCACTAAGTAGCACTTGCTAGGCAAGGGACATGGGTTCCAAAGCCCACTGAACTGAGAGAGACTGGGGACAAGTATATGTATCTGGTAGTATGGGTCCCTCCTGAGGGCCCTAACCACCACTTTGACCTCTCTTCTCTCCACTGTGTAATAACAGAGCTAATTTTGATTCCATCAGAAGTCTTGTTACATGCTGCAGAGCTGAAATCACTGATTCCTAGGCCTAAGCATTAGACCTACTTTGGGCAAGTAGTTCTGATTGTTCCAGCACTGCCCCCCCCCTACAAACAGCTGAAATCACTAAAGAGCTAAAGTTACTAAAGTGCTGAACTCACTAAGAGCTGTGTTAAGTGTGTGTGGGGGCCTGAAGACACACTTAACACAGCTCTTAGTGAGGCTGTCTTCAGGCCCCCACATTGGTGAGCAGCTAGCAGGACGGCTGGCAGAGAGGAGTGGCCAGCAGGGCAGCTAGTGGAGAGGAGCAGCTGGCGGTGAAAACTGTAGCAGAACACCGCGAAGAGGCATGGCAATCGGCCGTTGACCTGAGCAGCATGTAAGCTGTCCCCCATACCTCCCCCCACTTCCACCCAGGCTGGGAGGTAAACTCTGCAGATGAACTTCCGAGCTCTGGGGGCTGCATTGACCAAGGACAAACTATGGGTGGGGGTGACAATTGGGTTGCTAGACTTAAGACCCTGACGGGAAAAGGACACTGCCAAAATTACGGGGGGGGGGGTCTTTTGCCCATGGTTTGTGTTATGAATCCAGTTTGTGGTGTTTCCCCAACATAATGCCGCAATGTTTCCCTCTTTTATTAAAAGGCTTTTGCTACACTCAGACTCTGTGCTTGCGAGAGGGGAAGTATTGCCTCTTGGAGGCACCCAGGGGGGTGGTATGTAATTGTCCCAGGTCACTGGGTGCGGGCTTGAGTCGGTTTTACATTGTGTTATTGAAATGGAACCCCTAGATACTGAACCCGGCTCTTGTTGCTGCCAACTCTAACGGGCAGAGGGTTACATATACATTTTGTGTGTGTTTTTTTTCCAGAGTCCTGGATTTGTTCCATTTCATGGTAGTGATATTTTATTTGATTAGTTGACAGACTTAGAACATTAAGTCCAAGTATGTTTAAAATGATCTTGATTAGTTCAAAAAGACTCATAGTGGGAGGAGTCCAATTGTACTTACAGAAACTATTTCAATTTCTGGTCTCCAGTGTATAGATTAAAGTAGGTTATGGAGGAACAATCCTGTTTCACTTTTGGTGACAATCCAAAGTAATTTACAAAGCTGGCAGGATCTGACCACTTTCCCATTAATTGTATAAAAAGGTCAAATTAGATATTATTCAGGCCTCGTACTTGGGCTTTCCGTGATCTATGTGCATACTTGCTTGTAACTAGGCCAAATAGCATTATTTAATGGTAAAATTAAATGTTAACAATGAAAGATGCCTTAGAAAGAAGTATTGCATCTATGCAGCTACTGGCTTCCTGCCAGTGGTAGTAAAGCAAGATTATCAGTAGCAGCATTGAGAAACTGTGTAACATTTCACAAATCTTCCCAAAGTATTGATTAACCTTTTCCATCTATTTCTCTATTATTATTTTGTATTATTTATTTATTATTACATGCATATATATGACACCCATGCACATATATGACACAGTAGCGTCTGGTGCACCTAATATTGATAGATTAAGAATGAACAATATTTTTCTCATCTTTGATAGCACCTTCTATATTTAAGTAGCATACCAGAAAGGGCCAGACATGGAGGAACCCAGCCAGCAACTGAATATTAAGGGGATTCTAATTTACAATTAGTAGAAAGACTGGAGAAAGTTGTGTCTTACATTTCATTTCAATGATGGCCTTTCCATATTGATGCTTATTCTTATATTAATTTCTCAGCATTTCATGTATTGCTGTTTTATTTATAAGTTTCTGATATCAAGATATTCTTTTCCTCCAATGAACAAGAGGAACCCCAACCCTCCATCACAGCTCCTTGTGCAAGATTCTAATGCAGTATACAGAGGGCAATTTAAGTACTTTTAAATTATATGTATATGTATGTTTCTTTAAAAGCTTTTCTTTCCTGTTGTGTGTGGGCTGGGAAAAGTTTGTGTGGTTGCTATGCTGCCCAAATACGCTGCATCTACTTACAGATATTGAAATGATTCCAGAGCCCTCTATGCTCCCAATCCCAGTCAGCTGCTTTTTGTCCTGGCAATCCAGGCTAAAAGCAGCCCCAACATCAGTCTTTCACCTTCCCACCACTGGTAAGAGCAATACCTCAGGACTTCTAACCCCCCTCATCCCTTCCTGATAGTTCCACGTCCTGCCTATCTTTTGTAGGGTCTGGACCTCTCTCCTGGAGGAAGTAGGTAACTAGTGGTGTTCCCCAAGGGTCGGTCCTAGGACCAATCCTATTCACCTTATTCACAAATGATCTGGAGAAGGGGGTAAACAGTGAGGTAGCAGAAGATACTAAACTGCTCAAGATAGTTAAGACCAACGCAGACTGTCAAGAACTTCAAAAAGATCTCACAAAACTAAGTGATTGGGCAATAAAATGGCAAATGAAATTTAATGTGGATAAATGTAAAGTATTGCACATGGGGAAAAAATAACCCCAACTATACATACAATATAATGAGGGCTAATTTAGCTACAACTAATCAGGAAAGAGATCTTGGACTCATCGTGGATAGTTCTCTGAAGACATCCATGCAGTGTGCAGCGGCAGTCAAAAAAGCAAACAGGATGTTAGGAATAATTTAAAAAGGAATAGAGAATAAGATGGAGAATATCTTATTGCCCTTATATAAATCCATGGTACGCCCACATCTTGAATACTGCGTACAGATGTGGTCTTCTCATCTCAAAAAAGATATACTGGCATTAGAAAAGGTTCGGAGAAGGGCAACTAAAATGATTAGGGGTTTGGAATGGGTCCCATATGAGGAGAGATTAAAGAGGCTAGGACTTTTCAGCTTGGAAAAGAGGAGACTAAGGGGGGATATGATAGAGGTATCTAAAATCATGAGTGCTGTGGAGAAAGTGTATAAGGAAAAGTTTTTTACTTGTTCCCATAATATAAGAACTAGGGGCCACCAAATGAAATTAATAGGAATCAGGTTTAAAACAAATAAAAGGAAGTTCTTCACACAGCACACAGTCAACCTGTGGAACTCCTTGCCTGAGGAGGTTGTGAAGGCTAGGACTATAACAAGGTTTAAAAGAGAACTAGATAAATTCACGGAGGTTAAATCCATTTATGGCTATTAGCCAGGATGGGTAAGGAATGGTGTTTCTACGCTCTGTTTGTCAGAGGGTGGAAATGGATGACAGGAGAGAGATCACTTGACCATTATCCATTAGGTTCACTCCCTCTGGGGCACTTGACATTGGCCACTGTCGGTAGACAGGATACTGAGCTGGATGGATCTTTGGTCTGACCCAGTATGGCCATTCTTATGTTTTTATATATAAACCAGGCTTATAATAGATGTATAATGCTGTTGCTCTTTCCTAATTACTGTCAATAGCATGCAATGCTATGGCCATAAGGATGGTTATTTTCCCACTTTGCTTCATTCTACATTTCTACCCTGATATGGTAAAAATATTCTATTCTGCATTAAGAATCCTGGTTTTGCTATTTAAGTAGGCCAACTCCCAGATGTAAAAAAGGTTTTCAGGCTGCGAGTGAATGTGATAATAGAAAGATACAGTGGATGTCTTTGGTTCAATATATGGACTTCACTGCTTTATTCCCTGTTGGTGTAAGCATTAGAGTTCAAATCTTGTTTTCAACTTTCCAAAAGTTCGGTGATAGTTTGAGGTTTTGGTTTGTCTCATTACAAGAGTAGTCGCCAGGTGGTAAGTTCAGATCCACATTTTGGTCTTGGGTCTGTCTGTTTATACATCTAGCAACTACCATGCACCTCACATACTTGATCAAAAGCAGTCATTGTGATTCTATGATGTGTATATGGTCAACTACAAAGGATGCCCTGCAAAAGATGTCCAGTGGTGTGGCGGTGGACAGGTAGGGCACTTTGCATTACTTGTCACCCAAAAAATGAAGTGTCAGAAGTCACTGTCCCTGATGTTATTTTCCCATGAGTAAATAATTGCAGTTCACCTCTCTTTGTAAATTGTTTGCTGTGTTCACTTGCACTTCTAGAGTACAACCACACTACAACTGATGATAGAGATTGGTTTAGCTGTATTAATTCTGCCTGAATTTATTAATCTGTAACATTTTTGGAGTTAACATTATGGAGTCTATTAGTGCTTAAACCCTATGATTTGTTCATGGATTAATTTTTCCCACACCTGCACAGAAAGATACTGCTTTACCTCCCTGTGGTGACAGATTGCATTAGGTCTGACGCTCTAGCTGTGCAATTAGACTCCTAAAGTAAACCTCAGAAGGTATGTGGTCCTTACACAGCAGAAACTCCTATGTTTGCCTTTGCCTGTGAGGGAAGCAGTAACCAGGAGTTGCAAAAGTCTAAGTCTTATGAAAGAGTTACAAAACAAGTTAGTCCAACATTATATAAGAAAAAGTCCAACCAAAGCAAGATAAAAGTAAACGGATACCAGCCCAGAATGCCAAGTATCCAGAGTTCCAGTACATGGCTCTTCATTACTGCAGATTTGGAAAATAAAAAGGAGAACCAGGGCCACATTTTGCCCCTAGTTACACCCAGACAACTGTGGGTCTAACTGGAGGGCAGGATGCAGCCCAGACTGCTTTTCCCATTAGTTAATTTATACTGTATTTGTATTTGTGACTTTTAAGATGTAAACGATTTGAATTACTATGTGTAATGCTCCTCCTGTAACCTTGCTCCCCTTGACGAGAGGCTATGGTCTCTCTTCTCATCCTGAGGTTCAGAGAAGTGATAGTTACCACTTCATGGACGTGCAGCCCTCAGGTCCAAATTAAATTAATTTACCTCAATAAGTTCAGCAAGATGGGGTCTCAGGTGACCAGACTGAAAATATTATTTAAAAAATCACATAAACAATAGCAGGTAACACTGGAACATAAACAAAAATCATCCAAGTTCCATATTGCCCCACAGCACATCCCTCTGGAGCGCACAGGCTTCAGTCTCCCCCTCACATACTTTGGACTAAGTCACAATCCTTTAGCCCCGTTCACTCGGGTTGTCCGACCAGCCCCCGACAAAATGGCTGCTCTGCTTCATTCTCTATTGGCCTGTCCCCTGACTTTGGGCTAGGCTCCATCCACAAAATTCAAAGACACTTTCTACGTTAAATGTGGAGTTCTAGTATTACTGCTGAGAGAGAAGGCTTTTTTTCCCAAGGAAGTATTTGTGATAATGTGAGTTACTGTTTGAATTCACTAGGTGGTGAGAGATTATACTTAGATGATGCTACAGTACTAATGAAAGTGAATGGAATAAAATCCTTATTGCTGATTATAAGTACCTTGAATACTTAGATTATAGGTTTGCACAAAATGGTGCTCTCTCCTGATTTCATATTAACACTGAAAAGTCATGTTTTTTTTTTTTTTTGTCTCCCCTGCATCTCAGGCTCTCACTCTTTTTATGCTCCCAATTTTACTCCACTCAAGGAGATTGAAATCACATGGAAAGTCTTCAGGGTCTTACGCAAATAGAAACAGGAATACCCTTTAATATGAGTTCATGCTTTATGGAATTACCAAGGAGAATTACTTTATCTTTAACACAGATGTTAGCAGCTAACAAGAAACATAATTGTGCAAAGTCAGAGTAGAGAGTAGAGGGAGGGGATGAATTTTTCCCCCAGGGAAAGGGGACTTTGCAGAGAAGCAGACTTTGATTTCTAATAGACCTGGTCAGTGGGGGCACGGAAGGAGGGAAATCTGTGGGAAAACTGGAATTTAACAAAAACAAAAAGTTTTCATCAAAATTGTCCTTTGGATATTTTCAGATTTTCATCAACAAAATCAAAACATCAAACCATTTTTTCCTAGTTTTCAGCATCCAAAAACTGAAAAATATCCGTTTTCTACAAAATTGATATTTTTTTGTTAATTGAAAAGCTATTTTTGTTGAAAAAAGATTCAACAAAAATTTTTCAACCAACTCTAGTTTCCAATGCTCATGGCAAGGGTAAGAAGAGAGGCACTGAAGGAGGAGTGGGGAATATAAATTTTACAAACTCCAGATTTTGAGTTACTTTGATAAATCAATCATACAGTGGACACTATTAAAAAGTCAATATTTAATATGCAGTTGCTACAATTATTTATTATTCTAAATATAGGGGAAAACAGTTGTCTTGTTAATGGCGACCAGTGTTCTCATTGAAATGAAATTTAAGGGAATGGAGAACCCACTTGTATCAGGGTCTTGTAAAACCACACACTCAGACAAAACCTGCACACGTACAATTGGACAATGCCATTGAATAAGTAATGGAAATCTCAATCTGATTGTTTTGGTGAATCTTTAAGGTAAATTCAACAGTAGTTAATCAGGCTACAGCATCACTGCTGTGCAGCTTAAATCCTCTGTTTGCTTTGTTAGCACGGTGGAATTAAAATTATTTACATTTATTTTATATCTGTCTATTTATAGATAGATATATAAAACATATAAAAATAATTATAAGAATATTTATTCAGTAGTGGATACGTAAATTAACAGTGATGATGTCTGATGCTGCTGACCATTCTCTAATGACTGATGGATAGTTCGGGTAAACATCTAAATATTATTTTCTTATTGAATGATGATATCACAATAACATTAATAATGTCTAGGGTTCAGCAGCAAAATGCAGTGAGTCATCACAATAAGAGTTTATGCTTGCAAATATTCATAATGGACGTCAGGCAGGTACTATTAAGTGGTGATTAGTTTTCTATTTGCTGTCTCTGTATTGCACAGGCACAGAACAAGGTATCAGGCCAAATAAGTTGCTTGAGTACTTCAAGCTCACTGTTAAAATGTGTACCTATTCAGAGAAATCCATTTTTTAATTGAGCTGTAATGTAGAAAAATGTTTTCCCTATCCATCCTTAGTTGCCTTTCAATCTGCATTGAAGTTTATTGATACATTCTGTGTTATTTCTGTTTGTGAATTTATCAATTTAAAATTATATATTCAGACCTCACATTTTTGTGTAAAATATTTATACACGTAAAATGCAAACAAATCCACCACTTTGGGATAGATACATAGTAATTTTTTCTAAAAAAAATCCATATTTTCCTCACCAGAAAATGCTGAGGAAGTTTTTACCTCAGTGAAGCATTAATTTCTAAATTTTCAAAGTTATTGATCTGTGTTTTGCCTTTGAGACTCAGACACTTAATACTCACATACAGTTTTTTGGAAATGTGGGAAATATCTCTCCAGCTATTTGTACCTTTGTTGGCTAGGGAATGGGGAAAACTATACTTGTGGAGATCAGAGTCAAGAGCAGTTTACAGCACCTGGAAGATATTTGAAAGAGTGTTGTTTTTGCTGGAAACTCTGTTCAGTTGTTTGGAACTGCCGTGAAATGGACTTACAAGGACACTCGGTCTATATTAGGCTGGATCAATAAATACATCTAGGAACAAAGGTGAAACATCTTACAGCTTTTAAACCAATTGTTTAGACTTCTGTTATGTACATTTATACTGTGTCACTTGAACAGGTAATATTTTTGCTGCCCTATTGAACCTGGGCATGATAAAGCTGCAGTACCATTTGTCAAAAGAAAACTTGAGACCTATTTTTAGGTTTTATTGGCTCTTCATCTGAATTGCTTAGGGTCACCTTCTCCTGAATTGCACCGCTTAGCACCTTCCCCTCATCTATCTTTAATTGGTTTGATCTATCCAGGAGAGAAGGAGAGGATTATTCAAATCAGAATTCTTAGTTTGATCCAGAAGAGGCAGTACTCAAATTCTTAATCTTGTGCCATCAGATCCATTTCATTGATCAGCGAACAGGAGAGGATACCTGTGATTTATGACATACAATATTTAGCTAGATATGAAAGATCTCCTATTGTGCAGAGTATAATTCCAGTATTCTTGACAGTCTGGTTCAGGGGTAGAACTGTGCTCTGTGATGGGAGGGTGTTAACTAGAAGCTCATACGCAGCAGCAAAATGATTAGTTCAACCAGATATTCTCTTGCTTAACATTTTGTGCACATGATGGGTTCTTCAAGGGAATGTGAATTCTGCTTTTTCCACCGGGAAGCTTTAATGATTAAGGAGGATTTCCTAAAAAAAAATTTAGAGGTCTAACTGCTAATGAAAATCCTCCCCCTCACTCATTAGCTTTTGATGTTTTATCTGAGGTGGTTCTTGGTCAATATTGTACTGTGTGCGTCAATAAATCGTGATGGAGAAGCTCCCTCTCTCCAAAGGAAGTTCAGTGAGGTGCGACAAATAATTAGAGCATGAATGCTGGCTTGGAGTACTGTGTTGTGGCAAAGAGTTCATCCGGAACATGGCACAGTGAACTCCTGAGTGCTCTGGGGCAATCTGCCAGCATCCACTCCCATCTGCTGCTGGGCACCACCCTTTTCCTTCCACAAACCAAAAACCACGCACCTTAAACTGTACTGATGCCAAGTTGGGGCTCATCAGCAATAGCAATCACCTCTTCAATCCATAAATCCAGAAGAAGAAAGACCCCCCCCAATGGCTGCTGCTGAGAGCAATGAGAATGTGCTGACTCTATTCCAAAAGGAGCCCCTGGTTTAACGAGGTCCTTTCAGCTGAGGGTCACCCCCTCATTTGGGACAGATTAAGCACAGTTCTGCTCCCTTTACTCATACAATAAAGACAACAACATTGATAACTTTTCACTACCCCTGCATTCAGTACTAAAGTGATTTGTAAACCAACACTAGCCAAAGTTTATCATTTTTAGCAAGAAGCAACAGAGGGTCCTGTGGCACCTTTAAGACTAACAGAAGTATTGGGAGCATAAGCTTTCATGGGTAAGAACTTCACTTCTTCAGATGCAAGCGATGGAAATCTTCAGAGGCAGGTATAAAGCAGTATGGAGATAACGAGGTTAGTTCAATCAGGGAGGGTGAGGTGCTCTGCTAGCAGTTGAGGTGTGAACACCAAGGGAGGAGAAACTGCTTCTGTAGTTGGATAGCCATTCACAGTCTTTGTTTAATCCTGATCCGATGGTGTCAAATTTGCAAATGAACTGGAGCTCAGCAGTTTCTCTTTGGAGTCTGGTTCTGAAGTTTTTTTGCTGTAAGATGGCTACCTTTACATCTGCTATTGTGTGGCCAGGGAGGTTGAAGTGTTCTCCTACAGGTTTTTGTATATTGCCATTCCTGATATCTGACTTGTGTCCATTTATCCTCTTGTGTAGTGACTGTCCAGTTTGGCCAATGTACATAGCAGAGGGGCATTGCTGGCATATGATGGCATATATAACATTGGTGGATGTGCAGGTGAATGAGCCGGTGATGTTGTAGCTGATCTGGTTAGGTCCTATGATGGCGTTGCTGGTGTAGATATGTGAGCAACACCATCACAGGACCTAACCAGATCGGGTCACATCACAAGATTACTTGCATCTGAAGAAGTGAGGTTCTTCCCCACAAAAGTTTATGCTCCCAATACTTCTGTTAGTCTTAAAGGTGCCACAGGACCCTCTGTTGCTTTTTACAGATTCAGACTAACACGACTACCCCTCTGATACTTGACACTTTTAGCAACACCGTTCTATCTGCTAGATATCTAGGTAGAGTAGGTGTGTTCATGTAAATACAATTTGCTCCTGAAGTCTATCCCTCTCCCAGCTAGCTGTCAGGGGAGAACTCATTCAGACTCTGATTACATGGACAAATGACCCATTCATTCCAAAAGCCTCAGAAGACCGAGAGCTTCATAAATAACTTATAAACTTATTTTGTTGTGTTGTGTTCCTGGTTACTCCAACTGCTGGTGCTTGGTTTGCAGATCTAATTGCCCACATTTTATTTACACATACACACTCTGTCCCTGGCTGGGTGCACTGAAGTTAAAGTCCACCTGTATGTTCTATGTTTTCTATGTGGGGTTTTGAATTATGACAGTAATATAGCATGGATATGTGTGGGCCATCTCACTGCTGAATACTTAATGCCATACCCTTGCTAACTGAATCGTCAAGGCTGTGATTGCTTTAATGAGCTGCCTGATGATAAGGGAGTAAAAACATAAAACTTCCCCATCCAAACCCTGCACTGGGAACAGCAAATCCAATCTGAACCATGTACTAGAAACCACTAGGTGGCTCTATGCACAGAAGGCTGCATAGAGGAGCTAAGCAATGTGAAGATGCTCACACAGACAATGGTGAACTGCAGAGAGACAAGGCTGTCTGCATGTCATTGGGAATGCTGAGACCCAAAGAAGAGCTCCTCTGATTTAGACAGTGCCATAGCATTGCTGGTTGATACCTGCAGTATGGACATACAGACAATAATAAGGGAACTTACCCACCAACAGTTTTGCATACCTCTTTATATTGCTGCAAGATTGTAATGTAACTATCAAACATTTTTAGCAAACTGTGTGTCTGGGAATGCTAGTTTACCTTCATTCACTTAAGGTTGGGATAATTGGATTAATTGTTTATTTTTTTTAAATAAGGGGATGGCAATTCCTATAAAAAATTACCTCCACCCCGCCTACCTCCAACCCCCCCCACACACACACATAGGAACTCTGACATCACAAGGACCTACTTGGAATTGTTTGGCACAGAGGGTCTCTGACACAAAACCCTGCTGAGCTCATGCATCCAACACAATCTCAGAGACGGATATAACCATCTGTTGGATGCTTGCTCCATTATGGAATATAAACATCAAACCTTCCATGCCCTCTTTGTTGGGGGATGTTTCCGAAGTGGGGGTATTGCTTACAACAATTTTTATACCCATATATGGGTTTGGATGCTGCAGGGACCCCAGAGCAGTGACAGGCTGCCTATTTCTCTACCAGCTCCCCCAGAGTATAAGAGACTTTTAGCTCTCTTTAGTTAGAAGCATTCTTTCAGTGTGTGATAATGGATTATATCAGCCCCATGCTTTGCCAGGTACACAAATGTTCCTATGTTGCTATAATTTTTGTTTTTATTATTTTTGATGTCTACTGCTTGGTTCCCTCTTGTCTCGCTTCCTATTGTTGTGCCCCAACCCTCTTTCTTCCCTCTTTCTCCCTCCTGATCCTCCTATTCAGAAAAATTCCCCCCTGCATGACCGTGATATGCATCAAACTGTGACTAATGCTGCTGCCTCAGCCTATCCCCAATTCCCCCTCACCTTCTCTAATCTCTGGACGTCTGGCAGGTGGAGAATATCTGGCAAGGTAATCTCAAAATCTGTGGAATAAGTATCGGAGGCATTTCAACCCTAGACTGCCCAACCCTGTGGGATTTTGTGTGAGAGGCAGGATGGGATGTAATAAAGCAAATGACACAAATGTTCCATCGCCTTCCTTTGTAAGATAACACATGACAAAAATGATTCCTAACACAGCCAAATGGTCCTGAATCGCATTGTATTTTCTGGAATGTAAAGGGATTCAACATTCCAAATAAAAGAAAAAAGTGTACTCATTATTAAAGTGAGCAAAAACAGAGTGATTTTGCAGGTGACACACTTGATCACAGATGAGGCTGCTAAATTAGAACATGACTAGATAGGAAAAACAGTACCTTGCTGCTTCTACTTCAGAACCAATGGGGTAGCCATGCTCTTTCACCAAGCTTTGGCAATAACAGTCAATTTCAGACAATCAGGGCAGATTTTTAATCTTTAAAATCACCGTAAGCAAACTAAGGCAATACAACCTAGATGGAGCTACTATAAGGTGGGTGCATAACTCACTGGAAAATTGTTCCGATAGAGCAGTTATCAGTGGTTCACAGTCAAGCTGGAAAGGCATAATGAGTGGGGTCCTGCAGGGATCAGTTCTGGATCCAGTTCTGTTCAGTATCTTCATCAATGATTTAGATAATGGCAGAGAGAACACTTATAAAGTCTGCAGACGATACCAAGCTGGGAGTTGTTGCAAGTGCTTTGTAGGATAGGATTAAAATTCAAAATGATCTGGACAAACTATAGAAATGGTCTGAAGTAAACAGGATGAAATTCAATAAGGACAAATGCAAAGTACTCCACTTAGGAAGGAACAATCAGTTGCACACATACAAAATGGGAAATGACTGCCTAAGAAGGAGTACTGCAGAAAAAGATCTGGGGATTAGAGTGGATCACAAGCTAAATATGAGTCAACAGTGTAACATTGTTGCAAAAAAAGCAAACATCATTCTGGGATGTATTAGCAGGAGTGTTGTAAGCAAGACACAAGAAGTAATTCTTCCACTTTATTCTACACTGATTAGGCCTCAACTGGAGTTTTGTGTCCAGTTCTGGGCGCCACATTTCAAGAAAGATGTGGACAGATTAGAGAAAGTCCAGAGAAGAGCAACAAAAGTGATTAAAGGTCTAGAAAACATGACCTGTTAGTCAAGTATCAGAGGGGTAGTTGTGTTAGTCTGTATCCACAAAAACAACGAGGAATCCGGTGGCACCTTAAAGACTAACAGATTTATTTGGGCATAAGTTTTCATGGGTAAAAAACCTACTTCTTTTTTACCCATGAAAGCTTATGCCCAAATACATCCGTTAGTCTTTAAGGTGCCACTGACTTCTCGATGACCTATGAGTAGGACCCTACTAAATTCATGGCCATGAAAGCATGTCATGGACTGTGAAATCTGGTCTCTGCCCATGAAATCTGGTCTTTTGTGTGCTTTTACCCTATACTATATAGATTTCGTGGGGGAGACCAGCGTTTCTCAAATTGAGGGTTCTGACCAAAAAGGGAGTTGCAGGAGGTCACAAGGTTATTTTAGTGGGGTTGTGGTATTGCCACCCTTACTTCTGTGGTGCCTTCAGAGCTGGATGGCCAGATAGCGGCAGCTGTTGGCTTGGCACCCAGCTCTGAAGGCAGCATCCCACCAACAGCAGTGCAGAAGTAAGGGTGACAAAACCATACTATACCATCCTTTCTGGCTGCCCAGCTCTGAAGGCAGCACTGCCACCTGTAGCAGTACAGAAGTAAGAGTAGCAGTACCACAACCCACTGTATAATAACCTGGTGACTTCCCCACAACTCCTTTTTGGGTCAGGACCCTTACAATTACACCACCATGAAATTTCAGATTTAAGTATCTGAAATCATGAAATTTACGATTTTTAAAATCCTATGACCATGAAATTGACCAAAATGAACCATGAATTTGGTAGAGACCTACCTATGAGGGAAGATTGAATAAAGTTGTTTTTTTAAGTCTGGAGAAGAGAAGACTGATAGGGGATATGACAACAGTTTTCAGATACATAAAAGGAGGAGGGAGAAAAATTGTTCTCCTTTACCTCTGAGGCTAGTTCAAGAAGCAATGGGCTTAAATTGTGGCCAGGGTGGTTTGACATTAGGAAAAAATTCCTGTCAGGGTGGTTAAGCACTGGAATAAATTGCCCAGGGAGGTGCTGGAATCTCCATCACTGGTGATTTTTAAGGGCAGATTAGAGAAACAACTGTCAGGGATGGTCTAGAGAATACTTAGTCCTGCCATCAGTGTGGGTGGCTAGACTAGAAGACTTCTTGTGGTCCCTTCCAGTCCTATGAGTCTATAAATGGATCTGAACTAATCATTGCTAATATGAATGGGCCTCAGTGCTTAATTTGTGTGAGGGTTTGCCAGGCCTGCACCCCAGTACCTCTAGGCATGGCAGTTCATAGCCTCAGCATTTCTGGCTTGCCACGTCAACTATGAAAGTGAAAAAAATTCCTTGAGCCTCAGCACTCTTTCATTACAAATTAAGCACTGATGGACCTAACCTCAGTGATCATGAAAACTTTCATAGGTTTTTTACTAAAATATATGGAGAACCTCATATCCCTATTGTGATTGCTGGAGATTTTAATTAAGTGCTTGATCTTTTTGTGGCCAAACTCGCCTGCAGGGTCATAAACCAACCAAAACTAGAATGGACCTGGAATTCACATTAAAGACCTAAGGCTATGTTATATTTGGTGCCTCACACATTCTTTGAGTAGGGACTGTTCATACTTTTCCCCAGTACATGGGTCCTACTCCCGTATGGATTTCTTTTTGCTCTCCAGTGACTTGATTAATTTTAAAAAGGACAGGAGTACTTGTGGCACCTTAGAGATGAACAGATTTATTGAGCATAAGCTTTCGTGGGTTACAGCCCACTTCATTGGATGCATAGAATGGAACATATAGTGAAGAGATATATATACATACAGAGAACATGAAAAGGTGGGAGTTGTCCAACCAACTCTAAAAGGCTAATTAAAAACTTATGCTCAAATAAATGTGTTAGTCTCGAAGGTGCCACAAGTACTCCTGTTCTTTTTGCGGATACTGACTAACATGGCTGCTACTCTGAAACTTGATTAATTTTGAAATTGACTCCATTGATACAGTTGCTGTCTGTCATCATGCACCTATAACTCTTGAAATAGGAACAAATCTTGGTAAGAAACAACCATGGAGATGGATATTTCATTCTTCACTTTTATTATATCTCAATTTCAAAATTATTATTGAAAAAGAAATTGGCCCGTTCCTGGAGATAAACAAAGCCTTAAAAACTCATGGACTATTGTAGGAGATGTTCAAGGCCTATCTGAGGGCTAATATTAGAATTACATCTGTCACAAAGAAGGGACATGGAGAAAATATATGATGCTCTTGAGAAAATAGTATAATAGCTTCATTTTTTGGTTTTATGCCACAGCCCCTTCTCCAGATTCATTGTGATCTCTGATCAATTGTAGATATGAATTCAAAACTCAGGCAGAACTTCTGAGAATTGGGTGAAAAAGCTGGGAAGTTGTAGATATGCCACCTAAGATAAAAGGCTTCTGAGTATAGAATCACACCCATATGTGATAAACACGGTAAATTATGTACATCACCTAAAGATAATAATAATAATTAATAATCTTATAATAGAGGGAAAAGCCATTCACTGCATTTCCTTTTCTGTGTTTCACAGGAAACACTCCACATTTGGTACCTTGAAAGTTGGTATGTTTGCACTCTAAATGATAGCTGTTCTTGGAGTTGCTACCATTGCAGATACATGGTGCAACCAAGTACTTCCAAACTACAAAGAAAAAGGTTCTGTTACAAAAGGAAATCTGCCATTTCTCGGAAAACACTTGAAGACTGGAGGAATTACGGCTAACTCATAATTCGTTACAGTATGTTTTTTAATGCTGTCAGAGGATAAATGTTTCAGAATTATGCTGGAGGAGCAAAGGTCCAGAACTCGTGCACTTGTGAAACTCCTAATCTCTGCATCCATAACATAACCTCTGGCTACTTGAACAGCAGGGAGGAGGTCTCCTTATAGAGCTTTGATATAGTGAAGTATTTACTGCGTAGAGTTCTAAGAGGAGAGTGCATTTGTGGAGAGTGCGTTTGACAACTGTACATTAACACTGTAAATCAGCCCTCTATTTCCATTGCTTCCTGTTTAAGAAACTATAATTTTCTCCATCGGATGTAAAGGAGATAGGACTAAGCATCCTTTGTAAAGATGTCGCTGTGCTCAGCAGCTATTCACAGCACAGGTTACAAACCATTTAACAAAAGCCTTGACTAGATAATGAGCTTGTTATTTTTTTCAGCCTTACTGTTTTGACTCCCCTGAGCCTACCCAGCACTTCCTAACATCCCATAGGATCTATTCTATGTCTCTACAAGCCCAACAGCAATTCAATCAAATTGAAAAGGGCATATTCTTAATACGAATATGCGTAGGCTGTAGAGACAAATAGTTACCCAAATGCAGTGGAGAAAAGTGTATCAATATATCCAGAACTTCTCCCTGTGTCAAACCACACAGGAGTCTCTGATTGAGGGTAATCACTCTCTTTTCTCAAAGAAGAGCAAAATAAATTATTTTTTCTGATAATTGGATCGGAATATTCATGTAAATTCTTGCCCTACAGACTTGTCATTTTAACAAAGTATTGGAATATTTAGGAAAACCTTAAAGGCTGTAATGTCTAACTGTATAAGAGCTATACAATATTATTTATTAATAGCTTATGGTGTTGCTGTGTAGGGGTCCATATCTAAGTTTAAAGAAGAGCAGATTGCTATTTTAAAAATGTTTTACCTATCGGTAGTTATTATCAAATTACTTCAGCAGATTGCCAACAGTCCGTTGCATGTGTGTACATTTGCTCTTCACTGGTTATTTAAGTCATGTGGCATTGTTTTTGTTCCTTGATTGGATGACTTATGCAACTAACCAGCACAGTGTGAATTGCAAATTGCAAATCTTGAATTTAAAATCCTATATAGTATATTCCCGTTTATCCAATACCCTATTATCTGAACCTCCACATTATCCAAATCCCTTCATTGTCCCTACTCCCAAAACAACTGCCTGCATGCAACCCCTGGTGAAACCTTCTGCCCATCAGTCACCATGCAACCCCTCTCCCCCACCGGCCGAGTAAAAACCTCTGCCACCCATTCGCAGCTGCCTGCAGGCACATCCTCTCCCCCCTGCCTCTTCTCTGCACCTCTGCCATGCCGGCACAATCCACCTGATCAATGTCGCAGCTCTGACCCAGGCTAATGCAGCACCGAGCTGCACAGCTCCCTCTTCAGCGTGGCCTCCACCGTGCTCCCTGGATAGCCTGCAGGAATCCGGGTGCTGGGAAGTCTCCTGCCTTGCTGTTACGCATATGCGTACTGACAACAGTGAAGTCTGTACCCTGGCCAGCTGTTTTGGACTGCAAGGGAGAGTTCTGGTGGGACTGGGGCAACAGGCTGTCTTCTCGATTATCTGAACAAAATCCATGTCCCCCATCTTACTTGGATAAACTGGAGTATACTATACATCACTTGAAATTCACTTTGGGGAATCTTTGAGCTTATAGTTTGCTTTTAGTGAATTAGACAGTGAGGAGCTCAGAGGGACTGTGGGGGCAGCTGCCATTCTTATCTCCCTTCCTCTGGATCTCTTCGGCGTCGACATAAAGGGAGCACCACTCTGGCAGACCTCAGGGGATGCACAGGAGAAGGGATTCTTGTTGGTAAGTGTCCTTTGGGAAGAACCCCAGGTCTTCCAGTGGTTAGCAGGCTCACTGGAGTCCATAGGAGGCTTGTTGTGTGCCTTTCCAGCCATACCTCTGCAAGTTATAAGTAGCTTATAGGGTCCGCCTCACATGAGACTTAGGAGGTTGATGGGTTGCCTCCAACCACACCACTCTGTGAGCCATAGGATTATTTTAAGGAGTCAAGCAATCCCAATCCACCTCTTCCTTCTTTAGGACTGCCTTCATGTCACAGGAAGCTTGTTAGTCCACATCAAGCTACAATGGGGTTGGCAGCCACTGGATGAGCCTTAATAGGATCATCTGTCTCTCCTTATAGATGCCCCATAATATGATGGGGGGGGGGCAACAATCTTATTTAGAGTGGTCAGGATCTGATGAGCCCTAATCAAACTTCAGTGGGTGTGGAAACGGGTAGTGAGAGTCTCATACAAGCGTGTTAATGTATGGAAGATGAAGTCCTCCAACAAGCCTAGTAAGTCTTGTAGGCTTCCAGCAAATGTCCAAAGGTTGGAATAGGGGTGGTCTTTTAGGAACTCTTTGTTAAACTAAACAGACAGAGAAGGGTAAGGAGTGACTAGCTCACAATCTAGAAGTACCTGCATGGAGAACAGAAATATGAGAATAGAGGGATTTTTGGTCTAGCAGACAAAGACATAAAAGATGCAATGGCTGGAAGTTTGAGCTAGACAAATTCAGACAAGTAATAAGATACAGTTTGTTAACTGTGAAGGTAATTAATCATTGAAACGATTTACCAAGGATTGTGGTGGATTCTCTATCACTGGAATTAGATGTTTTTTCTAAAATGTATGATGTAATTTAAACAGGAATTAATTCAAAGAAGTCTTATGGCCTGTGTTATGCAGGAGTTCAGACTAGATCAGTGGTGGGCAACCACGTGGCCCATCAGAGTAATCCGCTGGTGGGCCACGAGACCGGTTGTTTACATTGACCGTCCACAGGCACGGCCGCCCGCAGCTCCCAGTGGCCGTGGTTTGCCGTTCTCAGCAATGGTAGCTGTGGGAAGCGGCACGGGCCGCAAGGATGTGCTGGTCACCGCTTCCCGCAGTTCCCATTGGCCAGTAAGTCCCCCACGATCACACAGGTTTTTTCCCCTACATATTATTGATAGGTATGTGAGGAGGCAGTCATCCTCAGGGCCACCCAGAGGATTCAGAGGGCCTAGGGCAAAGCAATTTTGGGGGCCCCTTCCATAAAAAAAAAGTTGCAATAGTATAGAATACTATATTCTCATGGGGGCCCTTGCGGGACCTGGGGCCTGGGGCAAATTACTCCATTTGCCTCCCCCTCTGGGCGGCCCTGGTCATCCTGTTCCCTAGTGTGATCCTTTTCCCTAGTCTGTGGCAGACACAAGCTAGTAGCCCATCTTGCGTTGTATTTGTTAGGACATTGACCTATAAGCATTAAAGATAATTTTCTTCTGAGTTATCAATGACTTGAAAACAGGTAACACCATTTTGTATGTAGTGTATACTCCTCCTCCCATTAATGTTGATTTTCAATAAGTCTGGGAGCACTGGGGAAGTTACAGAAGACAAAGGAAAGTAATGTGCCAATTTTTTAAAAGGGTAAACAGGATGACCTGGGTAATTATAGGCCTGTCAGCCTGACATCGATTCCAAGCAAGATAATGAAGCAGCTGATATGGGACTCATTAATAAAGAACTAAAGAAGGGTAATGTGATGCAAGCTAACAACAGGTGTTTTAATATTGCTAAATGTAAAGAATATAGGCTATACTCACACAGTGTGGGGGAGAGGGGCTGCTGTTCTGGGAAGCAGTGACTCTGAAAAAGATTTGGGGGTTGTAGCGGATAATCAGCTGAACATGAGCTCTCAGTCTGACGCTGTTGCCAAAAGAGCTAGTGCAATCCTGGGATGTGTAAACAGGGGAATCTCAAGTCGGAGAAGAGAGGTTATTTTAACTCTGTATTTGGCACTGGTGCAACCAGTGCTGGAGTACTGTGTTTAGTTCTGGTGCCCACAATTCAAGAAAGATGTTGATAAATTAGAGAGGATTCAGAGAAGATCCACAAGAATGATTAAAGGATTATAAAACATGCCTTATAGTGAGTGATAGACTCAAGCAGCTCAGTCTATTTAGTTTAGCAAACAGAAGGTTAATGGATGACGTGATACAGTCTGTAAGTACCTACATATTGAACAAATATTTGATAATGGGCTATTCAATCTAGCAGAAAAAGTTATAACACAATCCAAAGGCTGGAAGTTGAAGCTAGACATATTCGGACTGGAAATAAAGCATACATTTTTAACAGTGAGAGTAACTATCTATTGGAACAATTTTCCAAGGATCGTGAGACTTTTATTTTACAAGTTTGTAATTCTTACATGAGCAAATCTTTATATTTGGAGAGCAAAGTGAGGTTTTGTACTTAAAGTCACAGATTAATTCCACTAGCTCTGAATCACAGAATTAATTTTGTAGCCACTAGCAAAAAGAATAATGATTAAATATGATGATCATGTCATATTAATGTGCTGTAGATTGGAGCAGAGGAATGTATTTTACTGTAAAGCCAAAGGGAAACCCATGTGATCTAGGGCAGTGGTTTTCAAACTTTTTTTCTGGCGACCCAGTTGAAGAAAATTGTTGATGCCTGCGACCTAATGGAGCTGGGGATGAGAAGTTTGGGGTGTGGGAGGGGCTCAGGGCGGGGACAGAGGGTGGGGTGCGGGGGTGGGGACTGCGGGGGTGCAGGCTCTGGGATGGGGCCGGGAATGAGCAGTTTGGAGTGCAGGAATAGGCTCTGGGTTTGGTGGGGAGCTCAGGGGATTGGGGCGCAGGCTTACATCAGGCGGCTCTCGGTCAGCGGCGCAGGGGAGGTGCTAAGGCAGGCTTCCTGCCTGTCCTTGCACCATGGACCATGCTGTGCCCCGGAAGCGGCCAGGAGCAAGGCCAGCTCCTAGGTGGAGGCATGCAAGTGGCTCCGCGCGGGTCTTACCTGCAGACACCACCTCCCCGGCTCCCATTGGCCAGGAACAGGCCAATGGGAGTGCAGAGCTGGTGCTTGGGGTGGGGGCAGCGCACAGAAACCCATGGCCCCCCTGGCTAGGAGTTGGTCCACTTCTGGGGACTTTTAACAGCCTGGTCGGCGGAGCTGCTGCAACCCAGTGCCTTACATTCTAACCCGCAGTTTGAAAACCACTAATCTAGGGATGAGAAATATAAGCGGGAAACCAATTGGATGGGATTGGTGAGCAGTTAGTTTTGTCAAATCAGGATAATCTCAGACCATGCTAGCAATTAGGAATGCTAACTCTGTGGCCTGAGTAGCCAGTGGGAGGCGGAGGAGGGAATTAAATAGACGATCCAGCTTAGATGCCTTTCAAGGACTTTGTTCCTCAGCAAAGGTTTTTTAGTCACCATTGGACATAAGCACAAATACGTTAAATAAACCTTATGCCACGGTGTTCAGCTGGGATTTGGAAACAAAAGTTGGAGTAGGGTGGCTGAAGAAGCACAACAAGGCAGTGGAGATGAGAGAAAGGAGCCATAGTTCAAAATCCTAGGAAATGAACAAAAACTATTCATTTCTGTGAAGGTGTTCAAAGCATTGTGGTTGTTTTTAATAACATTCTTAAATGGCTTTTGAAGGACAGTCTCTTCTCCCTCTGTCACCTGCCAACAGACAGTTGCTTTCCAAAGGAGGTGGGAACCTGCTGTTTAAGTGACCATTAAGTAATGTTGTGAGGGAAAACCTACACCATTTATTAGCCTTTAAAAAGTGGTGTTATGGCATTACTTTTTTCAGCCTGTTTCTGGGCAGTGCATTAATGAACTGCTACCAATTCCAATTTTCTCTCTCCTTCCCTTGCTGAGGGCTGTATTAATGCCTGACCATTATGAAGATGTGTGTGGGGAACCAGGATACTCCCCACCTTGTGCAGGGGCTTATCATATTTGCAGTCCCTTGCTCTAGGAAGGACATGTTCCTTCTGTTACTTTGGTCTAAAAGGAGCACAGAGGAGGCAGGGCCATGACCCCTTGCTCCTCCACCCTGGCTCATAGTACAGGATCAAGGTCCAAGTGGAAAGATTATGCTGTGTTAAAAGAAACTCCGAGAAGGACCATTTCTCCTGGAGGAATGTGGCTCCACACCAACCCCATTGCAGAGCTGTGTTTAAATCAGATAATCTAGCCCTGAGAGATTTGTGGCTTTTGTGGGAAGTGAGGGACCCAGGAATCTCTTTGGCTGCAAGACTTTTCAATTCTGTATTGTGGTGTGGATGTAAACTCTGGTGATGGGCCAGGTGCTTCTAAGTGTAAAAGTGCAATTTGGTGGTTCTTGGTTGAGGAATTACTGGGTCCCACTCAGAACTACCTCCTCCCTAAGAGGGCCAGTAGGACCATTAGCCACATCCTGAAGAAGGCCTTGGAGGAGGAAAGCAGGATTGCTGGGTGAGGGCTTATACCCACATAGGAAAGCAAGCTTCCTGGACACACTCAAGGAATACTTTTGTCCAATGCGGTTTTGGGGCTATGAAGCTACTCCCTAAAATGTGTGTCTACCCAGAGTGGGGAGCAGTCCACCTCCAAAAGTACCTATCCCCCACACGTGCAAAACAATCTGGTTTGATCCAGATGGTGGAAAAGTTTGGAGTCATAGTTCAGTTAAATGATTGATAAGCATCCCAACTGCTGGATGCTTATTTGAGCTTTATCTAAGATTGCCATTTACTTTTTATGGGCCATTGACTAGGTATCGGAACGTTGCATTTTCTGGACCCAGTTAAGCTCTTTCAGCTCTTTAAGCCACAGATAGCTTTATCTTCAAGCTTCACTTGCCACAAAGGAAGCTAACAAGATCATTTATGTAATGCAGTTCAGCAAGACCCCATTACTGGACAGTCACCCATTGCTATTCTAACGCAATGTCCCTCTTCCTGGCGCCTACATACCAGTAGTTTGAAAGAATAATTTGATTCCTTTCTGTCGGCCCATAATTCAGTTGATAGCAGAAGCTGCTGATGCTCAAACAACAAAGCTATAATGAGCTAAAATGCAGTTCTTAAATGAGATGTGCAGTGAAGTTATCAGCACTGATATAAAAAGTGTTGCTTTTACTGCAGAGATGTGTGGAACTGCATGAGTTAAGGACAAAGATACTAATAAAAACAGCTCTATTAAAGGGAGCAATTCTACAGGCAATATTGTTTTGTGTTTGTCACACTTTCAAAAAAATGGTGTCCAATTAGCAAGACATATGTGAACAGGAACATGACAGGTTTGAGTTGATCTTGTTGCAAGTATCTTGCTAATTGTGTGATTTCACAGGGTGTTGTGCTCCATGTACACTGCTGTATGTAAGTTTAGGCAAACAATGGATGAACTAAGAGTTTGAGTTTATTTTTTGCATGTGAGCCTAGGAATCTAGAATTCCATGTCTTGCAGTTGCTTAGGATGCATAATGCTGCAGGTAAGTCTAGAATTAAAGGCTGTAATGTTTTCTAAAATCTGCCCATTTATTTTTGTGGCAACAATTGTCACAAATGCTAGTTCTGGATTTCCACAGGTACAGGTGCCCTGAGCCTTTTAAATAGAAGAAAATGGTGGAAACCTTTTTTAAAAAAAAAATTAAATCAAAAGTGTGACAACATTTGAGACAAAATTCAATTATACTGCCTGAAATTCAAATGATCCCATTTAAAATGGCTTTGATGTTAACTGTTACTTAGTATTAGCAGAGCTAATCTCAGAAATGAAATCAAAGCAATCAAAATTGTATCCATTAAACTACTTGAGAAAGGAAAGACATACTGAGGAGAGTTTTTAAAAAATACTGCTAGAGAGGCAAACAATAAGAGTTTTCATATGGGGGAATAAAATGACTGGATTTCATCTGAGGATATGAAGCTGATAAACAATGCACAGTGCATATGGAATGAGAATTTAAAGTGAAGAGCTATTGTGTTACCCTGACCGAAGTAGTAAGCATAATGCATGGTATGAAAGTGTACTCCAAGAGCCAAAGCATGCTGATAAGCACTTGATAGCAGATGTTTCAGGGAAATGTACAAAGATATAATCTGGGGTGAGAAGTGTTTTGTTGTCTTTAGATGAAAGCTGCCTTTAATGAAAATCTAACAGGTTTGGGAGTTTGAAAAGGCACAGAAAAAAGTATGTGCATTTCTGATGCTTGCAAACCAGGGAATACTCCTTCAGAGGAAATCATGTATCAGTTAACACACTCCCCTTCCCCTCCACTAAATGAAGGCTGAACTACATTTGAAATGTTGTCAATATATTAGTGATTAATAGGCATGGAATAATCCGGTATCTGCTGACAATCTGTGTAGTCACTGTCCCGAGCATCCACTCTAAACTCTAAATTCACCTTAACTTCTGGGGAAGGCCATGTGATCAGGTGACATTCCTGGAAATGCCTACTCCCTTATAACCAAATCCTGAGGTCCTTCCTCGGTTTTTTAACCCAGTCCTTTTTCAGGCTAGCTCCCATCAGCTCAATGAAAGCTCATATCAGTTATGGACCAAGTGAGAGCCTCAGCACTTGGCTCTTAGAAAATACTTCAGGTGCTAACACCCATCATAGTGTGAAGCAGCAGAAACCTTCAGACACTGCAGGTGTTTCAAGAGATCGGAACTGGCATGTTTAAGGAAGTAGTAAAGTAACACTATATTTCCTATTTTCTTTACTAAAATGTAACTTTACAGTATATATTCTTTGATGAAAATATAAGCATTTTCATTATGATGCTGTTAATTTTGTAACCAGCAATTGGGAGAAAAAAGAACTTATGGGGAGTGAAAATTATCTCAGTGCTTTGCACAACTTAGAAAATGAGGTAGAAGAATGGGCAATGTCATTAACTTTGATTATAGAAGCCTGCTGAGAACAATACATGCATGTTTCTTAATAAAGGCCCAAAAGGAGTTGAAACGTCAGTGTTTTTTTCAATCCATGTTTTCCTCTTTTTATACAATCAGTTGCATTTTCAAAATGTTGTAAGTTAGCTTTGACAATTAAGCAAAATTTTCACACAGGCCAATGTATGTGTACATGACATATCATGCTTGGGCAAAATACCTTTGGAAAGTTTAGCTCTGTAACTCTGTCTTAAAGTTGGTTAGGGTTTTACAAATGCTTTTATTTAGGGCAAGGTTGAGCGAGGTGGCATTTGTGGATCCTGTCTGAAAAAAAATTACCAGCCTTTGAGACAAACTTATTTCTAGTCAACTCAATCCTGCTCAGTGATGAGTGTCCTGAATTCTGATTAAAGGCACTGGAACTGAGGGCACTCTACTAGGGTTACCATACTTAACAAATAAAAAAAGAGGACCCTCCACGGGGTCCTGACCCGCCC